>NC_135497.1:206384156-206399156 GCF_052857255.1 Amblyomma americanum | reverse complement strand
ATTCAAAAGGCGTGAAAGTCTTTTTGCAAGGTTCATTAAGACAAGCGCACCTTCACACTTGAAAGAGTTTAAGGTGTTCCGTAACAAAATCTCTAAGAACTAAGGCGAACAAAGAATGCATTTTATTTGCAACAGTTTTTGTCTTGTGCAGGAAACAGTGGTAAACTGTGGATGAAGATAAACTATATACAGGACGGAAAGCAATACATGAACGAATGGAAAAAATTGCATAAATGGTAATACCACAACTGGAGAAGACATGGCTAATGCGTTTAACAACCATTTGGTCCACACAGAACCTGTGCAGGCAACATAGACGGTAGACAGCCATTTGCCTTTCAACAAACACATTTTTTTACAGACATGTAATAGTGCTGCCATTTGTTTGATATTTCAGGAACTTAATAATATATCTAGCTTCGATGTCGATGGCTTACAGATACGGACAATTAAACGTCTAATTGAAGACATAGCTTCCATTTTAGTGTATATTTATAATCTCAGCATTTTCACAGCCGCATTTTCTTCTTGTGTGATGATTACACGTGTAGTAACCCTGCACAATTAAGGTGATAAATTACACATCCGAAACTAAAGTACAATTTTCATTCTCCAATATTCTTCAGATTTTTGTAAAACCTTCTTGCAAAGCAGCTATCTTCCGTTCGTTCAAAACACCTACTTCTTGCAAAAGCTCAATACGGTTTTCAAAAAAAATTGTCAACAGAACTTCCGCTCCTTGACCAAAAAGAATTCATACTCCATAATTTTGAACGCAAACTTCTGACGATCGGTATATTTGTAAAGTTTACACAGGCTTTTGATTTGAAAGAAACAGAAAAAGAAAGCTTGAAAGAAACGGTGCAGGAGGCCTTGCATTAAAATTTTTCAAGTGCTACCTCACAAACAGGTGGGCAAATGGTATCAAGAAACGAATTTAAATCGCATATAAAACTAATAGATTCAGGCGTCCCTCAAGGAAGCATTCTTGCTCGGTTGCTCTTCAACCTGTACGTAAATGACGTAGCCTACATAAATAAAGGAGCAAAACTCATATGTACGCGGACGAGGTCAGCAATATCTTCATGGCTTGCCAAGTTAGTTAAGCAAGCAAGTGCATTTCTTCTGAAGTTGAGCACTTCGCCCACGCAGAATTCCCTCAATGTTAATGCCAACAAAACAAAAGCAGTTATTTTTCATGCTAAAGCTACACACATTCCAGCAGATCTAAACGTAACATTTAACTCGGCACAGATTGAAACTTGCACTTCAAGAGATAAGGCGCTACAAAGCACACGAGACGAGACAGGATGCCTGCATCGTCGTCCTGTCTCGTCTCGTGTGCTTTGTAGCGCCTTATTTCTTGAAGTTTAACATGCATATCCAACTAGCCCAGCATCAAAGGCTACAAAATTGTTAATATTATTAAGATCATTGGTGTGTATTTTTCATCCCATCTATTGTGGAACGATCAAGTTAATTTCCTTGCTCAAAACGTTAGTCGCACTAGGCCTGGGAATAGATACACTTTTCCTGCGTCAGCAAAGCTTTTAATTTATAATGCATTGTATACATACAGCATTGCCATTTGGTATGGGGCTGGACGTTATTGCAAAAAATCTTGCGCATTTTGAAAACCTCCCCTATATAGAGCACACTGAACCTGTATTTGAAAAATATAATATTAAAATTCAGCAAATATATAACCAAAGACTACTAAAACAATTTTATTTCGGTTCTCGAAGACATTGCATGACATTCACTGAAATGGCAAACTTGGAACAGTCTGTACCAGTGCGACTAACTCGTCATACAGATGTGTGGAGAGTTCCCCGGTCCCGAACTAATTACGGTGATCAAATGCCCTTGAGTGTCGCCTACCGAAACTTCGAATAGTTTTCACAGTAGAGGCATAGAAATTCTCAACCTTACTTCCTCAGAATTCAAATTGCTAATGAAATGGTACCCCTAATCAATGTGTTCTATCAACTGCTTTGCCTTGTACACTTAATTATTGTTATTTTTCACCGCCGCGGTGGCTCAGTGGTTGTGGTGCTCAGCTGCTGTTCCGAAAGACGCGGGCTCGACCCCGGCCGCGGCGGTCGAATTCCGATGGAGGCGAAATTCTAGAGTCAAAAGAAAATATTTGACAGAAGTCTGTCTAGTTGGGAAATTTAATTTAGTAGAAAAATGACTGATGCCAACCAAGAAAATTTTTGCAAAAACACGACGTTTCGGGACCGGCTCGGTCCCTTCTTCATGGTGTGACTAGGGGCGAAGCGCAGCTTGGCTTTTTAAGCCCCCGTGTTGAATACTTCCGGGTCCGTGGCCGAAAACTATGAATGTAAGAAGAGGGAAGTGTCTCCAGGGATTCTAGAGGCCCGTGTACTGTGTGAAGTCAGTGCGCGTTGCGCGTTAAAAAACCCGAGGTGGTAGAAATTTTCGGAGCCCTTCACTACGGCGTCCCTCACAGCCTGAGTCATTTTGGGACGTTAAGTCCCCATAAATCATTATTAGTTTTCTTTTTATATATGAATCAGCCTTTTTGATCTTTGCGTTATATAGATTTTTGCTTTCGTTATTTTGTGTATGATCTGTAACCCCGTGAAAGTGCTCCAGAAAGTATGTGTATGCCTTCCACTGTTGTTGCTTGTACGGAGGTCGAGGGCTGGCCAAGCTTCTTGCATGCAGCTTTTACCTTGGCTTCCTCAATCTGTGAGAACCTGAAATAAATAAGGAGTGAATGAATGAAAAGAGTTTCCGATTTTTTTTTTTACTAAAAACTTGCCCGGGGCTGTAAAAGAATGTGAATAAAAATAAATGATGTGAAATAACTAGGGTCGATAGGCGTTGTGAGACAACAGAAAAGAGAACAATTACTTGCACTTCCTAAAACGCACATTGTGGAAGAAAGTTTTTGCTCGCTGCTATGTTTAATCAACGCGTTGTAGCTCATATCTGACCAGTTTAATCATCGCTTGCCAATGGGTGTGTCTCCTATTCCTTATATGCAATTAGTTTCGTGTTAAGACCTTTTTCAGCAGTTATAACACGCTGTCCTGCACGTTGACAAGCTTATATATGCCTTGCACACAGCTGTCTCTGAGTTTGTTTGCGAGCCCTCGGGTGATAAACGGTTGTTAACCAATGCAAAGACCCTGAAGCCAAAAACGCGTCGCTACAAAATGCGCTCCCCTGTACCGCTTTTCTCGCAATTTCAGGGTTAGACCGTGGTGGAGTTGCTTCATTTTTGTCTTGTTTTCAGTTCCTATTTGCATGTTCACGGTGATATCAGCCACGCTGTCAGTTAAAGGGCAAGAAGCTCGAAAAAAAACTATTTCCTCTCCATCGCGGTTCGGATGCAGGGTTCGTGATGCCTACTAGATTGTGGTATGATTCGTAGAAGAACGAGGAACATACGATACCATCTTATTTTATGACCCTGCCGTAAAAAAAAAGAAGACAGCCTGGGAAAGAATGCAATGATAGTAAATAGTTTTGGAAGGCCCTTTCAACGGTTGCCCATCTATACCAGGATTACAACACCGCAGTAACGACCGGTCGTCGACCACGAGTGCGGGAAAGCTTAGGAAAGTCACGTAATAATGTTTGGCTTGCGTAAAATCAGGAGCAAAATGGCTAGAAACAGGAACCTTAAGCATATGCAAGAGCAAGTATTTCGACGCTGTTCTTTGCCAACACTGCTAAATTATCGATGTCGAAAAACGTCCCTGCCCGAAAAGTGAGACTGTTGTGAACGGTATTGCTCCAATGCTATCGGCGAATGAATTTTGAATATGTCCCCTAAGAAGCGGGCGTAAAAGACCTTAAAGCGAAATTCGCGCCACCAAGTCCACTTGAGGGTGGCTCCGAAAAGTTTGGCAGTATGAAACCACCCCGAGAGCTGTGATTTTGTGGCGAGTGAAAGATGAAAAATTTGTCCCAGCACGCGAGCACATAATTTGTCAAAGTATCTGAAAAGTAAGAGCCATTAGGCCGTCTTTGTCAGGTCTAGTTTCTGTTTTCATCATTTTTTCTTTAACATTTTTTCTTGTATACCTTTATTAGGGTATCTTTTTATCGCTTTACTTTGTTTATGTGCACGAAGCCCCAGAGCGATACAATTTTTCGACAACTTATTTTGACCACTCGGCAGCCCTTGTTATTCTTCACCCATTTTGAAATCGTTCTTCAAACTCTGGGAAAACTTCCTGGTCAATTCCGTCCGCGTAGTGGCGCTGTCAGCCCTGTGATCCTGATGCGTCTTAAGCAGGCCGGGCAGTCGCACTCGGTCAACCTTTCCGACTTGTGCACATTCCATGGAACAACATCGATCCTCGCTAAAGTTCCGTTTCTTTGCGCTCTGTTTTATTCTCTTTTGCTGGGCTGCACACTTCTTATTTCCGTCTTTTTACTTTTTGCTTTCCAATGGACATCTTGCCTGTCGAAATGTCGGGAAGGCAACATCGAGGCAGCGTCCCCACGCATTACTTTCTGAGTAAAAATTCAGCGTTTCCTGAAGTAGAATGGATAACGGGAGGCATTGAGTGAATATGTATATATAAATAAAGAGAATTTAAAGAGAGAAATGCGTGTCGTAATGATGCAGGGGAGCTGCCTGTTCTCTATTTTTTGTGTGCCGTATTCCTTTCGTGCGAAAATCAATAATGACCTAAGAAGAGGAACAACACTTACTACTCACTTACGTTTATTTTAACAGTGGTGTTCGTGTAGAAAGCATTCGATGAACCAGGAAGTTCATTGTCAATGTCTAGTCCTTATGTATTTATTTTTCTTCCCTTATCAGAGAAGCAGTTTCGAATATTAAAGTGTCCTGAAGTGCTGGGGCGAATCCATTCGCATTGGAGCTAGGAGAACTAACGCACGACAACACGCAAATGCGTGCTGTCGTGCGTTAAGTATAACATACCTGTTATACTTAAATTAAGTGATCTTACCTGCTCAATACAGATAGAGAGAGAGGTGGGAAAGACAGCGGCATTAGAGGGGGGGGGGGGGGCGGAGATATAACTGGACAGTAAAAGAATCCAGATCAGCAAGACGTCAGAAGCGAGAAAAGGATGATAGATAAAGAAATAAAGATTCAAACGTCATATTCCTTATAAAATACCAACACCCCCGCTTGTACGAAGGCTACCGTAGAAACCGATATTACATTTTTTCAAGGATATAAAACGCTTTTAGCTTCTTCTGAGCCTATGAGCGGCCGAGCCACGGAAGTGAAGAAAGTACTGAAGTCACAAGAAAAGCCACAGTCCTTTCTTCAAGCTCACTTACAGACATACGCTGCCCCAGGAGGCCATTCAGTGTAGCTCTGACAAGCCTGAATTTTTCACAAACCAGCTGTTGGGCCACAGACCTTAGGGCGAAGACTTCTATGAACGCGCGGCATTTTTTTTTTTTGGAATTCTCCTTAGATGACACAACCATCGAGATATCACTCACGAAAGCTTGACAGAAAAAGGATGGGGCTACTCAGCAGTCCCTCCTTGCTCAGATCTGATTTTAGCGTTCCCTTCCTCATTGAGAAGCCATTAAAGCACTGTCCTGTCGTGATAAGACATCACGAGCGAGCATTAGCGCATGTGGTCGCCTAGCGTCCATGGTCGACGCTGGGGATTGTGGCGCAGCGGGGTGTCCTTAATGAGGCATACAGAGATAGGCTTCTAGTTTTGGATATTTCGAAGGATCAGCTCATGAAAAGTAGCTCACTGTTGTTTTAAAAAACGCTTTCCAAATTCATCTAAAATTGTTTTTAAGCATCAGAATGAAAAGACTGCCTTATAACGGCGCTCGAAAAGTTCTTCGGTGCATTTCAATTTACTGGAACATTTTTTCTCCAGTTATTGTTCACTAGATGTGAGCTCGGCCAAGAAGCGCAGGTGTAAAAGTAGATTTCTAATCTACTTTTACACCTGCGCTTATAATGACACGTCTCCAACCATAACATTTCGCTGGACACGTTTTGGTTGGAGACGTGTCGTGGATTAATATAGGCTATCAAACCTAACCAGACAGACAACTCTGTCGAGTCTAGTTTTCAGATTAAGAGTAGCTTGTATGCATCAGTTCGTTTCTGAAAAAAAAGTTACAGCCGATTTAGCTTACTTGGCCAAATGGAAACTATGTGCGCTAACACGTCGCGCGTCGTTTCGCCTTCGGTTAGAGGCTAGGGTTTCAAGGTCAGACTTCGGGCAAAGATCGATGAAATCGTGATTGGGGACCTTGGCGGTAACGCATTTTAAAATTTTGGGACCGCTTAACGGTCTTTAAGAGGGCACTGCGACAGTGCTGTGTTCTGGATTGATTGCGAACTTATGGAGGCTGATGAAGACGGCGACACGCAATGCACAACGCGTGTAGCAGTTAAACATCAGGGGTTATCGCTTTTTTCTCCAACTACGGGTGGTAAAATTCTTAGGCCTCTTATTTTATGTTGGAATTGGATTAAGCCTGTTATACATCTTGTAGTGCAGGCAGGGACTTAATATTTTTCATTATTTTAGGTTGCCCTAACCTAACCAATGGAATAAATACCCTGTTGAAATAAATAAGAACGGTGATAGCATAGTGCCCTCGTGCAGTGCCCAGCGAAGCTGATCTGTTCGCGCCGCCGCGGGTTGGAAACTCAGCCGAGGCGCAGCCGCGGCCATATTTATTTTATTGCTGAAGGTCTCCCTGGCTTAAGACAAACCAGACAACGCGTTTTTTTTTTCCGAGATTAGAATCCTTAGTGCTAGCGCACAAAAAATATATGGATGCAGAATACTACGTTCTATACATTATTGGAACGACACAACAGGAATGATTACTCTGAAAGGTTGTCAAAAAAAAAACACTGATGCGAGCAACATGCGGGACATAAAATATGGTAGTTAAATTCGGCGCAATCAGTAAGGTGTACAGAGCCGAAGACGTCATCGGGAGTTGGCAAGGCGAAAAGCGCGAAGGGTTGAGGACGGGAGAAAGAAGCCGCCCTGTTGACACGCTTTTTCTCTTCCTTATCGAGCTGAGCCAGTCGCGTGAACGGACCGGAGAACGGCACGCGGTGCCTCGTCCACTAGGACGTGCGGGGCCTCTCATTGCTTCCAGAAACGACAACGGTAGGGCAGTCCTTTAGCAGAGCAGCATCGCCTCGGTTGTTTGTACAGCAGCCTCTGAGGACTTCACCACCAATCACTCCCCGTGTAGCGGTCAACACCTGATTTGACCGTATTTTTCTTCCAAGAGTCACCTAGCACTTTGGGGGAAGATTGGCTCTCTTTATGGGTTTGCTATGGTCATGCAATTCCGTATTTGTCAGCTCTTGTCATTGGTCTCCCGTAGAAGTTTAGCGTCCGTCGCTTATCAGGCATGTTACCCTTAAAACCTTGTGGGGCTACCTGGAACTACGCCAGACGCAGTCGTGGTATATTTTCGAGAAAAAATTGGACACAAGTTTATAGTGTTTGTTTCGCACGATGCAATATTTTTACCTTTTCTATGTATGCTTACATGTGATTGTATTGCGTTGTTGTTTGACCTCTTACTAAATAATTAGTTACAAGTAGCAGGGGTTCCCCATACAGTCACTGACTCTGGGATCTCCTTCTGGGTATTGTTTTCTTGCATTCACCTGTGAATAAATTTCAATTTCAAATTTAGAAAAAAAGAGAGAGAGAAAGCGAGTGGGAAAAGTGCAACTCTCTAAGCGTAACGTTGGAATTCTCAGAAAAAAAAATTACTTTTTTTTGCACCATTTCTATAAGGCAACGTAGCGCTATTGATGCCAACGACGTAGTCAGTTAATGAGGGGCTAAACTCAAAAAGCGGTTAGCGCACTACATTTAGTGTCGGGGGCCTCTTACGTAAGTTCACGAATAACGGCGGCAAAAGGTACGAGACGATGGTGCCGACAAGTCACTAAGGATATTCATGAAAGATCTGAATATACCACTATTGCTGCCACCTAAGTTTCACCTCCTGCCCCCAATTACGGTGAAAGGCGATGCCCTGGGAGGGGGAACCGTTACCCAAGTAGGCGCTGGTGAGCACGCATTCGGAAACCATATCTGAAGCCTGTATGCACAAATGTACGATTTGGTCTAATGCGCCCTGTTTTGGAGTGGAGGGGGGGGGGGGGGGGGGGGCCTCTAGCTCACAAAATTCTATCCGATGATATTCAAAGAAAGTCCTCTCTCAAAGTATCAAGTTCGTAGGGGCTTTTCTGTCGGTCTGTGGCACTGTAGAAGCGCAGCTATAGGCCAGTTTCTTTCTATTTTCGATGCGGTGAAGACGCAGGAAGCGGTTCCGCAATTATTTACCGGCTGTCAGAGTGGAGTCCCAATTCTCGTTCGCGAGGAGGGGAGACACAGGCCGCCGCTTCCAGCCTGATTTCAGGGCTTCGCTGCCACGGTAACAATGCTAATCCAGTCACGGTGCGCGATCCTTGAAGCAACCTGGCGGCGACAATTTGGCGAACAGCTGCCTCGACCAACTTCGGCTGGCCGGCTCCCCGGGTAGCCTTATCAGTCGAATCGCGGGAATGTGTGCGACCGCGTGATTTATTTTCCCCGCGCCCCTTAACCTTTGGTCCATTGTTTCAGGGGAATCTCCGAAGGTAAAGTGGATTTTTAACTTGGGAGAAACTACTCATTAGCATCCACGCAAGTGCAGCAATGCGTATAAAAGAGAAAGCTCTAAAGCTGTCACGGAAACTTCACAGCAGAAGAAAAATTCATCATGGTCCTTTGTAGGCGTATGGCTGCGCTTGTGTGGATGCTGTTAATTACTCCCTTAATAAAAAATCTGCTCCATTTGAGGGGATTCCCCTAAAACATTGGACCAACACCACTGGACCAACAAATTCGCTCTCGCCCTACCATGTGCTAGACGTTCTGGTTAGCTCAGTTGGTAGAACGACTGCCCCGCACAGGCGGTAGCTCTTGATTCGAACCCTGGACCAGAATTAATTTTTCTTTAACTAAGAAGTTTCTGGAAAGCTGTATAGCTTTCCTTTGTAGCCGTAAGGCTCCGCTTTCGTGGGTGCTAAAGTGTAATTGCCTCCCTAAGTGCATGGGAAAAAGCGGAAGTGCTTGAAGGGCACAGGCGTTTCTTATGTACCAAAAAGTGAGGTAATGAAATGTCATTGTCCTTAATGCAGAAATGCATTCTCGGATGCTTGCAAGCAAGAATTTCGCTACGCCGTCTTCCTGTCCGCACTGCAGAGTTCGCGCAAAATGCGTAACCCAGGTCCAAGCTCACCTGGACAACAATAGCAGCCATGCCTTGGTAAGCACGCACAGTGTACGTGAACGCGTAAGTAGGAGGATAGGTTCTCCACATTATCAGGTGAATCTTTCACAGGAATAAGGTGAAGAAGAGAACAAGTAGTAGATGAAGAAGCAAAAGACAAAAGAGGGTAGAATACGATAACACCACCATGGTCTGCCGTGAGAAGGGCAAAGGAAACGTGCGGTAATCCGTCACGATCGCTGTTGTCTGCGCGAGCACACTAGAAGAAGAGAGAACACGCTGAGTAAGTTTAAATGAAGAAGCTGAAACGTTGGAAGAAAGCGTTAGACGATCATCAATCGCAACCTGAAGAAATGCATCTCAACAGCTACACACACCGTTTCGTAGGCGTAAATTTGTCAACCGAAAGTGAGCTTCCCCAAATGGTTCCAGCGAGATCTGAGATAATTCGCAGAGAACAAATAGTTCGGAGGCTCGCAGAAATCTTGCGTGATGCTGACCATGGCTTATTTCTAAAGAAGCAGAGCACCCTCGCGGTGAAGGCTTTGGTCCTTTCATAAGCAGAATTCAGCGACCTTGCTTGGGGGGAGCTCTTACCTAATTCCTGCCACATTCAATTTTCATAGTATAATATCTCACCGAGCTCGTGTTTTTTGGCTCGTTGGCTAGTAGCGCCGGAATGGCCAAATGTGAGTCATCGTCATCACAAGCCTAACTACGTAGGCCTCTCCCATATCGCTTCAATATATACCCTGTCATGTGTCCGCTGCGCCAACGGTGATTACCCGTAAATAATGTACACAAGTACACAATGCATGGTTTCGGGAATAACACTGTTGCTGCCTTTAAAATTTTGACGGGTCAGCGAGCCCGTGCGGGATCACCATGGCGGAAGGGGTTGGGGGGGGGGGGGCAGTACGGGAAGTAAAATATGTTGTTACGTCACTTCACAGTATAGGTATGTTATCTGTACAAACACTGTGCCCCTTAGGAACACCTTGTACAGCTGCTTTCCTTATTACACAATTATGGTCTTACATGATTTATTTTGTGAAGAACCTGTTTCCCCTCTCCATTTCGACGCGGCCCATCTTCACGATCGTGCGTCAGGACAGCACCGGCTGGGCGATGTTGTGCTCGCGTTCCCTTCCTGCTGTTGAGTTCGGCGAAGCTGGACATGGGGGAGTATTTCCTGAAAACCACCGCGAAGGGGAATGAGCCCTCTGGAATAAACGTGGCTGCAGGAACATCGGGTGCAGCGACGAAAATAGCGTGCCCACGTGTTCGAACAGGCCATCGGGTGAGCGACGATAATAGCGTCCCCACGTGTTCGAACAGGTCATCGGGTGCAGCGACGATAATAGCGTCCCCACGTGTTCGAACAGGTCATCGGGTGCAGCGACGATAATAGCGTCCCCCACGTGTTCGAACAGGTCATCGGGTGCAGCGACGATAATAGCGTCCCCACGTGTTCGAACAGGTCATCGGGTGCAGCGACGATAATAGCGTCCCCACGTGTTCGAACAGGCCATCGGGTGAGCGACGATAATAGCGTCCCCACGTGTTCGAACAGGTCATCGGGTGCAGCGACGATAATAGCGTCCCCACGTGTTCGAACAGGCCATCGGGTGCAGCGACGATAATAGCGTCCCCACGTGTTCGAACAGGTCATCGGGTGCAGCGACGATAATAGCGTCCCCCACGTGTTCGAACAGGTCATCGGGTGCAGCGACGATAATAGCGTCCCCACGTGTTCGAACAGGCCATCGGGTGAGCGACGATAATAGCGTCCCCACGTGTTCGAACAGGTCATCGGGTGCAGCGACGATAATAGCGTCCCCACGTGTTCGAACAGGTCATCGGGTGCAGCGACGATAATAGCGTCCCCACGTGTTCGAACAGGTCATCGGGTGCAGCGACGATAATAGCGTCCCCACCTATTCGTTCCGGCTATCAGACGACGAAGTACAAGATCAGTTTTGCCCTCTTCAGTCACGCTGGGGTTGAACAATTGCTCGAGGGCCGCGCCTTCGACAGAGGTTCCGCGTTCCAGTCATCAGTACAAGATCTTTCAACCCCTTCTGGGATACAGCCTGCATTCCTGTGTCACGCACGCGCCTTCCGGGTCCACATGGGCGCGGTCCGGACACACTTGCGCGCCCACCTGGAGGCCGCGTGGACGACAACGTGACCGAGTCCTGTTTCCTTTCCCTCGACCGAGCTGCGAGAGAACATCAGGACCGCCCTGACGTGGGTGGTACCATCAGTGCCATCGTGTGATTAGACATCATTCTTCGAACTGTATTCCCCAGCTAGGGATCTGGGGAATGCGAAGAGTATTTGACGAGCTGCTGGTTTGGTACCAGAGAGAGCCCCCTCTTGAGAAATACCCTTTGCTGGGAGAGACACCCGACTGCTAAGAAGCACTCTTTACTGGGAAGCACTCTCAGTTGCCCTTACTTGTACATTATGTAAATAGTCTTTGTATAAAGTTTTCCAAGTTTTCTTCCTCCGATCGTCCTCGTCTCTTCTCCGGCCTAGTCACGCTACCTGAATCCCAACAGCGAAAAGGGAAGTCTTCCTCAGGGGGGAACCGGAAGAAGCGACGGGAGCGCCACCTCGAAGGCTACACGGAATTCCACGGAGCCGGTGAGGGTCTCTTCGGGATCCGGCCAGCGTCGTGAGCGGTTGCAGCCGCACGCTCTCGTCACCTTCCGCGGCAGGCGAACAGAGATCCATCGGGCCTTGCCGCTGAATTTTTGGTTCCAGGCAGCGAAGTGAGCGCAGCAGATGCGCGCTCTCGGCATCTTCCCCAGCGAATGCTCGGGGATGGCTTTGCCCCAAGAATGCGGCGCGCACGGGAAAACCTGGCCGCCATTGTCGGCGCAAACACACGTTCGCCGCCGAGACAACCGAAGTCGCGACCCTGCCCCAGTCTTTAAGTAGGAAACCCTTCTTACGTAGCCTTCTATTTCCTAGGAATGCCTCGTTGATGTTTTAGGGCGATGGCCTTTAATGGCTGACACTCGCGGTGTGCGTCCGTCCGTTACGCTCTTCAGCAACATCCAGCAACTCCATAAGAAAAAAAATCATTTGTGCACGATGGGACTTGAGCCACCATCCTCCGTTCCGCAGCCGAGCGTGCTAACGACTACGCTACTTCCTACCAACGCGCATGCAGTTCTCCTTGTCTAGGATGGTGGACAGTGTTTGCGGAAAGGCGTCGAATCAGACGGATGCTTCCCAAACGCCCTCCAGTGTCTCCACTATTTGAGCTTCGCAAACAAATGTGTACTTAATCATTATCTTAACCACACATGAGTGACACAAGCAGCAACACCGCGCTAAAGGCTTTCGCCTCACCGCACTTTAGGCCAACAAAGTGCCCCCCTGAATTTTTGTAGCTAGCTGGCCGCTCTGTGTATTATTTGCAGTTGTAATAAATAGCATATGAGTGTTCACGCTTTGTCTTCCCTTGCCTTGTTCCCTCGAGCACAAACTCCTCCTCCCCCCCCCCCCTCCCCCGCGGTTAGCAAGCGGAAACGCTGCATCCGCGGAGTGGGAGTGCGGGGGTGGAAGGCTGTCCCCCCAGATTTCCATAATTTTCAGTACGTTAGAGAGCTGGGCCAGTTGGTACGTAGTTCTAAGGGAAGAAAACCAGTGGAAGGACGCAGACACGGAGTGAGATACAGGATAATTTATTTTATTCTGCGAATTTTAGCAGTGGCCTTCTGCGGGAGCTCCGCTGTCAACGGTCAGTAAACCGAAGCTAAGCAAGGCGGGCAGGTTTACCGACGGGCGCTGACAATATCCCAGGTGAGCACAAGCCAGGGTTCCAGCTTTTCTCTAACCTATCAGCGATACGGTCGCGCTTGCGTGCACCATATATTCCGATTTCCGCAATAGGCAAATGCCTGAGTGGAGGTACGACGCCGCAGGACGTACCGTTTTCTGTTGTCCAACCCTGTACGCCATAGAAGATAGAGACGCATAAGATGGATGCGCAGCCATTAGGTGATTTACAGATGCTTGCGAGAACCAAAATAATTCATTTTGCATTAGTTTTGCACGCACGTACACGCACACGAACACGAACGAACGCGCGCACAAAAACGAGCAAAATACCCAGTTTCAGTTTTTCATGCATCCAAAATTGTATTAGAAGACATCCTTCCTCTAGAGCTGTCGCT
The DNA here is from genome assembly GCF_052857255.1 of Amblyomma americanum. Lineage (NCBI taxonomy): Eukaryota > Metazoa > Arthropoda > Arachnida > Ixodida > Ixodidae > Amblyomma > Amblyomma americanum. The sequence continues at coordinate 206,385,711 of NC_135497.1, read as the reverse complement.
TCCCACAATCCTTTTTTCAAAGCTGGACACCCAGCCTGAGGTGGTAAGAAAAGAGATTGATGAGCAGCGTGCTTGCTATTGCAGCCGCAGAACTACGGCGACGCAGCGAGGGAAATGTAAACACCGCGCGGGACAAAAACATCCCCGGGGGAAGAACAAGGACACGGAACCGCACGAGGAGACGAAACCGCTTGACGCACCACCGGTAAAGACGAAAGAAAGCAGCGTGGACGCGGGATTCCGAAAGGCCAGCACCCGCCGCAAAGGGGGGTGGCAGGTGGGGGGGGGGGGGGGGGGGGGGGCGGGGGGGTTTGCGCCGCTGCCTCCAGCCCGCGAGGAGACAATGGCGGACACATGCTGTTATAGGACGCACGGGGGTGTCATTTGGCGGACCACAATGGCCCCGCAGACGTGTCGTCTTCGAAACGCGCAAGCGCCACGCCGAACATACACAAAGGACGAATTTTAGAATGCCTCTTGACAGATGGGCAACACGCCGAGCAACACAGCTCCCGCGAGGGCTGTTGTCGCCGGCTGTAGCGCTCGCTGGCCGAGTTTGCGCGAGGAACGGCGTTGACCCAACCAAGAGGCCCCAATCGAACGCGTCGTCCACCCTACTCCTACATTTTTTTTTCATTTCCTTCTCTTTCGAAGAGGAAAGTATAATTTGCTTTTTCGCTGCGTGACGCTGTTTACTCTTGGGCCTGTATTGATCCAAATTATATGGTACAATAACCTTAGTTCCGTATCGATTGGCAGTGGAGGACGGGGCGTGAGTGAACGCCCTTTGCGCTAGGCGAGGGCTTCATATGCGTGTTATTACGAGGCGCGGACACGCTGTTTGGAAGGAAATCTCATATGTAGGGCACCGAGCTTCGATGTTTTTCACGGACAAGTTCTCGCTCGTTAAAGAAGGAACTCATATATATTGGTATCGAAGTTACGCCTACTTCGCTGGCTCTTGTTGACGTTGGTCTACTGAACATGCGAGCAGCACTGATCTTTATCGCTGATAAAATAACCCTGCGTATTCTACGATATAATGGACTGTAGACAGGTTCCCTGCGAAGCCCTTTTTTCTGTTTTCTGCACCTCCTTTCATGCGTCCTATAGCAGTCGAACATGTGTAAGCAGGCATGGCAAGCTGGAAATCTTTGACCTTTCTCAGTGCGGTGAACGGAATCTAGTTCCGCGTCTAAATTTTCGTCGAGCGTGGCGTTCCTATTTACGGCTAAAATTTATACCAATATTAAGGGTATTCATCTCATTTTATTGGTGGAGATGGTGCGAACAAAATAAATCAAATTTTCGCAAAGTGTGCACTTCTTCAACCTTTCTCTGCAGGATAGGCAAGAAGGAACTAAATAACATTTTATGTGTACAATCTCGGCGAGACTGTATTTGGGAAACATTTCTCTTTTGCGACGTTCTTTTCACTCTGCGCTTCAGCATGGTCGCACTCTTTCGCTACTACGGATCTGATGACTGCGTATTTCTCATGCATGCCGGCGTAGTTCAGTGACCCCCTAAGCGTACAAAGCTCGAGAATGCACAA
>NC_135497.1:206240102-206384056 GCF_052857255.1 Amblyomma americanum | reverse complement strand
ACAATTTTTCTTGACGACGCAAGATCAACCTCATCGCTTAATATAGGCTAGCAGCTACGCTTTGTGCTTTTCAAAATAGGGAATAGATAAGCGGGACGGTAGTAGAATGTGTCGCGCTGCTTGACCAGAAGATGCAGCCGATTTGCGTGGTTAATCAAATTTCGAAGTAGGTGCGCTAGCACTGCTTACCCTGCTATACTTTTACAAGCGACGCAAAGCGCACCGGTGTTCTATGAGGCCGCTTTGCCTTCTCATCGGCTAAGACGTGCGACGCGGCGTCGCCACCGTCTCCATCGCGCTTCAAGTTCGCGGAGACAGAGAGAGAGCAGGGGCGGCCCCGTATACAAAGGGGCCATCAGAATGCTGCTTTCATGTTTGGTGAGTTTATTAACTGGAAACCCTCATTCTTTTGTGTTATGATGGTTATCAATAATGTTTTATGTGCTTCTAAATATTTTTGTGATGCCAGAATGTCATGTAATTTTGAATCCTGTGCCACTTCTCTTTGCTGTACCTCTGCGGTTGACAAGTGATAGATGTCTGCTTGCCAGAGCAACGCTATGGGCAATGAAGCCAGCCGTATGCGTACTGGACGCCTTCGGATTAATTTCGACAACCGCTGGTTCTAGAGCGTATGCTGAAATCTCAGTAGACGTTCTTCAGTCGCTAATTATTTTATGGAAACCTGCTCTTCTATCACCCAGCATGATTTCTGTGCATGCGCGACTTGGAGACCTTTTTCATTGTCTTGAAATTTATTATTACACTCTCCATTCTTGTGCCTAAATTATCGAATGTGTGAACGAAAATTGTTTGCCGATTGATTTTAGTATTTACATTCTGGCCGCGCATGGTTTTATGCTTGCTTATACATATTTTAATTGCAATTTCAATCTTCTCTGCCCCACCTCGGTTAAAAAAGTCAATGATTAACTATAAATTGAGCAAATAAAACAAATTTTTTGGCTCCTTCACATTCGTGAGTACTGGCTTCATACCGGAGCCTGCGAAAAAATTTGCTTCCTGCCTGTTGGCCAAGATGTCACAGATGATGGCTACCAATGGCAGTGGGGCCAGGAAATGAGTCAGGAAATAAGGCTCCACCGAACGCAGCCCACTATTAAATTTCAGCATGTTCTGAACCTGCCCCGGTTTTTCCTGTCTGCGGCTATCAGCGTTATTAGTCACTCAGCTATGTCAAAAATAAAAGAAAAGGCTTTGCTGCCACTACTTGCTTAGTTTCTCTTGCAAACAAAATGTTAACCTTCTCTTTAGAGCGTAGAATACTCTAAGATAAAATCAGTCTCGAGGACTGCTCTAAACACCACAAACAAGCGCTGTTGGAATGCAGTTTCCCACACAAAGAGATGGAACGCCTGGAAGTGGAACCCTCACCCTTCCTTCCATTTTACGATGTTAAATTTGAAATTGCCAGCGCTCGCTGAGGCGAAGCGTTAATACATACAATTCTCGTTCCCAACGAAGGGCAAAGAGTTCAGTTTAGAATTCCTACTGTGATCTGTTAAAATATTCACTTAGCGAAACAAATTCCTTTACAACCTACTGATGACTATATCGCAAGTTACAATTCAGATCTTAATTAGCCAATTCCCATTGGCGCTTACTTAATGAGGAAATTACTTCAGTCAGGCACTCCATTCAGAATGTTTCCCGCCTTTATGTGTTCACACTCTTGCATTTACTTCAAATTAGGAAGCGTCAACTTCCGTTAATTGTTTCAACACGCTGAAATTTTACTGCGCACAGTTCTATCGTGTTACACATATGCAAGCGTTATACTGTAGTTACCTGTTATCTAGTATTTGACACGGGAGCCTTTCCCTTAGGAAAAAATTATAGCAGATTTGCATAGTTAAGCAAATGCGAAACCGGCGCTCTATGAGACCGCGCCGCCTTCTCCTTCCTCCTCCGCCTCCTTCGCGCTTCAAGCTCACGGAGAGAGAGAGAGAAAGAAAAAGCATGGGCGGCTTGCAGGAAGGAAATAAGACAGTCTTAAGCTTGGCAGCACTGAGTTAAGAAGCTTTTAGTCGGCGTTCGTGGTGCGCTTGAAGTGCCCACCGAAAAAGTGAATTGACTATGCGCATTTCCTTTTCTCAAAATCGAGAGAGGTGCAAGCTGGCCCAGGCCTCGGACAGCCATCGGCAAAATCCGTGATTGCGGCTAGAAGTGCTACGCCCTAAAAGTAGTACAAAAACATCTCTGTAAGAAATTCCTCCGGCTGTTGTGGTGATCCCAGTGAGGGTAATAATAACTAAATCTTTGCAGCTCCGCGTAATGAAGACAAGGCATGAATTGTTTCTGCCATTTGAACTCCTTGCGGCTCGCAACTCGCAACTTTTTAGAAGGCCGAAAGGGGGTGCACGCAAAATCTTTGTCAGCTCCAGGCGTGGAGAAAAGGAAATAGAATACAGGGAGGTCATTGCAATGGTTTTAGGCAGGACAGGCGCTTAGAGGACAATCGTTTCGTACTAAAGGAGTGTATTGAAATAGCTGTGACGCAAAACAGGCCGCTCTGATTTGCTTTTCTACACCTACAAGGTGCGTATGACGGTGTAAGCCGGGAATTACTATTGTGACTATTTAACGGAAGCAGGACCAGATATCGACGTAATAGAGCTCATAAGGGCGATGTACATGAGTATTATAGAGCAGATAAACTGGAAAGGACAAAACTGCACCGAGGAGGTGACCATAAAAAGAGGAACAAAGAAAGAGAGAGAAAGAGGGAAGCACAAATACCTGGTGGTGGGAAATAATAAAGGAGGAGGATATTTAAAGATCCATGAGGGGCATCTGAAGATGAGAAAGAGGAACAGGAACGCGGCTATAATGCAGTATGAAACAATTGCGAGTACACAATAGAAAAAAAGTAATGCGAAAACGGTGGAAGGTTGTAATGGTTCCGGGATTGACATTTGCGAACCCGATACCGTACCTGAAATCAGATCTGCTACAAAAACTACACATTAAGCACAGGACGGTTGGTAGATCGGCTCTAGGTGCTCACGCAAAGACAACAAAGCTGTACAGCGGGACGTGGGTTGGTTGTCATTTGAAGCGCGGGAAATGGGGACGGTAAGGTTGTAGGCGTAATTGGGGTGGTGTTCATCCGCATTTGTTTACTGTCGTTGGCGATGTGTTCAGCTGCCTTCTTGCGTTCGCGTGCGGCCGCATGAAACAGTGGTTGCCGACCAGTCGAGTGGTTCTCTGCTCAGGAGGCAAAACCGCGCTGCGTTCTAGATTTTGTAGGCACTTGCTGGCTTTCAGGTAATAAAGTTCCATCAATCGGTGCTGCACTACTGCCGCCGAGCACGTTGATCATCCTGTCAGGCATCAAGGGCGACCGATGACAATTATGAGGATTTAGGCCCTTCACTTTCGTGTCATTGCACAGCGCGTTACCACCTGTGCTTCTAGGCGGCCGCTATCAGCGCCCTTGAAGAACCTGCACGTCTTAGCACTGCGACGACCTGCATTCTTCCGTGTGGCGCGGTCTGTGAACAGCGCCCTTCATTTTGGCTACATAATCTCTAGCATGTGCGGACATACTTTTTGGAAACGCTGCATTCATCCTCGCGGCGATGGCCGAGCGATTTAATGCCCTACTCCAATCGGCGATGCGGAGCAAACTTTCTTGCTCCGCGAAATTGAAAAGCGTGCTTCAATGGGCGATTTGGATTCAGATCCCGAGTTCTGATTGGGCCTCGAGGGTATGATCCACAGACGCCCTAGACATCTTGCTCCTGGACGTATTCAGAAGGCTGCTCCGGATCGCTGTTATTCTATGTCGGCAGTCGAGCAAAATTATTGGATTCAAGATGACGTGGGTTTTATTGTAGCTTGGTACGGTTTAAAATTTTTTAAACGTATATGGATGGAAAATAAAGTGGGTTCCAGCCTCAGCTTCACTGTGATTTTGGTAATTTGTTCGACTTTGATTGCCGAGAATCATAGCTGAGAGGAATTCTTGCTTGATGCGGGTACTTCTGAAGAAGTTGCAAAGGAATGCCACAGATTCATTTTGGCTGCGGAGGTTCACCTGTTTGCAAATTTGCTCGAGAGTGCATATGGACGTTTTACTTATTCTCCTTGCTTCGTGAAGCTTTACGGTCCGGCACCATATGTCCCTAAAGCCCCTTGATAATTTCAAAGTAGCGCCACTCTTAGAACTTCGCGGCCACCGCGCGACCTCTTCGCTTCCTTTTCGCCTCTGCACTGCCGGACCGCAGGCATTGGCTGCACGCCGGGTTTCGGTTCACGCTGATTGGTCTCCCTACGGTTGCCCATGGAAACGCGAGCAGCTTGTGTTTTTGCTTGTGATTTTCTTTTCGGTTCACGCCATTTTTCGTCTTGCCTGGGCGCAGCGGACGTAGCACGCATTGGTTTCTGTGCTGTGCGCTCGCGTTATGCCGCGCTGCTGTGCATTAAACTGCGGTAATAGGCGTGAGGATGGCTTCGCCGTTTTTACGATCCCGCAAGGAAAGCGCGATGGCTTGCGGAGGAAGCAGTGGCTTCACAACACTCGCAGAAAGGACTTCGTTCCGATAAGGAACCGCGTAGCTGCACCGCAGATACTGATTTGTACTGTGAACAGCATCCATTTGAATAGATGAGCTTGAACACGCCTTTCCTGAAGATCGTAGAAGTCGTTTTCTTTTTTTTTTTGTTTTCTTTTTATTGATACCCAAACAGCGCCTTGCAGATGAGTTATTTCAAGCTTGTTCTCCGATATATGCATCCCTTACATGAAGGGATGATCAGCGCTAGCTATTCCACGTTGTACTTCTCCTATTGTTGCATTTGCTTTGAATACCGCGGCCATGTATTAGTGGGGGTTGATTGCAGTTTGCTTTTGGCTGAGTTACAGGCTTTGTTGACGGAGTCGCAATGCGATCGCGGATGCTTTAAGTTGATACCTACTACTATGCAGTGGCCGGGAGCCTTCCGCTCAGGTTGTGAAAGCATTTCTGTCCATTTTCTCGTGCGAAAGCACTAATTCGGAGGCTGCTACCCCGAGCAAAATCTTTTCTTGCTTACTTGTAAAGCAGCCCCATAGCAACAGTTGCATAAGAACACTATAACATTTAGCCAAACATAGGCATGACAATTTCCCTATTCATGACTGACACAACCACGGTCAGTCATGAGCAGACCATGACTTCAACTTGGACTTTGGTGGCCGAGGCCACCCCCAAAATTCGGCGTGGTTCGCCCAAAAATTGACCTTGTCCAAATTGTACAAAAATTGATATACACGTATAATAAAACACGCCCAGTTGGATGGTTACACCGAAATTAGAACCGGGTAATCCCCAGAATTTGGCACCTGTCACCCGAAAATTGACTTAGGCAAAATTGGACCAAAATTGATATCGAAGTATAAAGGACCACGCCCAGTTTGATGGTCGCTCCCAAATTTGGGCCGGACCACTCCTAAAATTCAGTCATCAGTGCACAGTGGCCTGCACTTCAAGTCCGCTCATTCATTAGATACTTTTCGCTAAAAAGGGGTCGATAATTAGGCGCCACTATTTAGTCATTTACTACCTCCAGTTTAAGTACTGTTAATTTGATTACATTCGGAAATTTTTGGTTATTTAAGTCACTAATTACTATTCACTATTTAGCGGTCACTAATTAGGTACTATTATTTGATAATTTATTACGTCGAACGCAAGTATTGTTAATTTGATATTTCGAGTGTTTCTGGTAATTGTATTCATTAATTACTTCTCGCAATTAGGGGTTTGTAATTAGGTATCACTATTTAGTTCTTTACTACCTCCAGCTCAGGTACGGTTCATTTTAGTACGTTTGGAGCATTTTTAGCCGTTTCATTCGCTAATTACTTCTAATTGACTAGGGACGGTAATTAGATGCTTCTATTTAATCCTTTACTACGTCCAGTACAGGTGCTGTTTATTTGATTACATTCGGAGCATTTTGAACATTTAATTCACTAATTCCTTCTCACTACTTAGGGGTCGATAAAAAGGTACTACCATTAGTCCTTTAATACGGAACATTTTTAGCCGTTTTATTCACTAATTAGGTGTCACAACTTTTACTTCTCCAACTCAAGTACTAATAATTTAATTTACATTCACTGCATTGGCGTTCTGGCTGGTTTTATTCACCAGTTGCACTTAATAAATTAGCCACTAATTAGCAGTCACTACTAATTTATTCATTACCTATGCACTATTAATCAGTACTGTTATTATGCTTCTCTCCTATGCATCACATCACACTCGCCGTGGTACCACCGCACGCAACCAACGTCTTTAAATGCACGGCGCCGGTTTTTCCGCTCCACGGTCCATAAAACGAATTCGCATTATAATTCAGCAGGCCATGTGTGGCAGCTCCTATTGTTGCGGTCGATAACTGGTTGCCGGCGTCGCTGACACTCTCCCGCACGACACTCTGTCATATGGTTCAGATGCAATTCACTAAAGCCGCGTTCACAATAGGATGCCGAACACTCGCGACTATTGTATAATAAGGCCTGACAAACATAATACAAGCGCTTTTTATGCCCGCACAGACTCAACAACTCCTAACTCAGATGGCTATTGCCAACGGCAATACTAAGTTATATACGTGCACTTCAACAATTATTTCGTGACACAGAGAGTTTATGAAGCTTCAAATCCAAGAGATTTGTTTCGCATAAGAACGCCCTATTCAGACGGCATAAACAGAAACAAAAACCACCCACGAAGCAACTTACAGCCTTACCAACGCTTTTACCCCCATATGTGAAGACCTGCTAACTCAGCGAGGCCCCCAGCGAGCCCCAAAACACGCGCCAGCATTCAATGCTGCGGTTGGCCTACGGGCGCCTGGACGAAAAAGCGTGCCGTGTGCAGCGTTGGGAGCCGGCGCGCGAGGAGAAACGAGGAGGAAAGCGCCGCGCGGAGGAGAGTGTCGATACTTCATATTATCAAGGGGCTTCGTATGTCCCAGCCGGGTGGTGCCGCGTGCTGCTTCAGCCTGGATGGTACAGAGAATGCCACGTGACATATGCGCCGCAAAGTCAGGTGTGCTAATGGGTGTTGCTGTGTGCCAAAGCCGTGAGGATTTCCACTCTAGAGCCGGGATAACCAGGATTCGTTACGCCAGAGCACCAAACATAACTGCTTTTTTTTTCAAATTCAAAAAAAAAATGCTGTAGATATTAGTAAGTGCCAGCCGAAAGCTATAGTTGAAACTAGAAGCCTGACTATAATACTTATTTTAGCCGCCGCGGTGGCTGAGTGGTTATGGCGCTCAGCTGCTGGCCCGAAAGACGCGGGTTCGATCCCGGCCGCGGCGGTTGAATTTCGACGGAGGCGAAATTCTAGAGGCCCGTGTACTGTGCGATGCCAGTGCACGTTAAAGAACCCCAGGTGGTCGAAATTCCCGGAGCCCTTCACTACGGCGTCTCTCATAGCCTGAGTCGCTTTGGGACGTTAAACCCCCATAAACCAAACCTATAATACTTATTTTCAAAATAATTATTGGAAATCAGGCAACCAGCTGAGTGGTTAACGCGGTTTTACAATCATTTTTTGTCCGCCACCATCGCTATTATTATATGCCGCAGAAACCATCTTTATCCCTCCAAAAGGCTATGATAACTCAAAACCTTCGCTGACTATCCGGCATATTCACGCTATATTACATATTCCGCTGCGGTTAGCATGTTTATGTTTCTATCTCGTTACCATTCATTCTTCTCGTATATTACCATCCACATTATAAGCACTTCTGTGTTCATGCCAGACCTGTTGCGCGTCGTGCTCACTGGAACTGCGAAAACGTTCGGCCAACGTTGTGTTCTACCATTGGAAAGAAAAGGGCCATTGCGATACCGTCGGTCTGGGGTTAAGCTTAATCCAACGACACACAAAGCTATGAGGTCAATATCTGCATTGTCGAGTTGAGTTGAGTGGTTGTAAACTACCGGTGGGATTAGCCTTGCAGTTGCTGCCGGCAATTGCTCCACCGTAGCGACACTTAAATAGAAATCACAGAAACACTGTCCGCAAAAACCCAAATAGACACTCCTCAGGTCACCATGTGGAGGCCAAATCCGTGTCCTGCAGGTAAAGTAGAAGAAGGCGAGAAGCATCCCTTCTACTCGACTGGCTCCCGCGCGGGAAAACAATGTCCTGAAGAGAACTGTGAGGAACTCCTGCCTTCTTGAGGGATCCGAATAACACTGCCCGTTCCGCGTTGTACAAAGTACAGCACAAGAGGTAATGTTCTATGTCACCACACACACCACACACACCACACGTTGAACACAATGGTGACAACGCTAGGCCAATCTTATACATCCACGCCGGCGTACGAGCAGAATCCGTGCGAACGCGGTGCAGCAAAGTGGCTTGGTACCTTTTGAGACCCTTGGTCACACATGGCTGATGAGGAGAGCTCCACAAAGAACTGAAGTGGCACAACACCACATCTCTGAACATTTGCTTGACTTCATGAGAGACTCCATGTACTGGAATCCCGGAGAGAGCTGTATGGGCGAGGTTGTCTGCTATCTCGTTGCCTAAGACACCTATGTGCGAGGGCACCCATTGAAAACGTATAGAGAAGCCTTTGCTATGTAGATTCTGCCCCAAACGTAGGGATCTAAGACTCAAGGCATCAGTGGGGAACCCGTACTCTAACCTTTGAAGGGCAGATTTTGAATCCGTAATTATGACAGTAGGTTGAGGTGTACAACACCGTAGCTTCTTTAGAGCTGCCTCAATGGCAACGCTTTCGGCCACTGTGGAGGACACGGCTTTAGTAAAACGAACAGACCAATCATACTTCAAAGACGGAATATGAAAAGCAGCTGCACTAGATCCTATGACCTTGTCCACAGAGCCGTCTGTAAAAATTTGAAGATGACTGGCATATTCGGTCTCAAGATGTTCCAGTACGAGCGAACGCATTGCCGCTAAAGGAGAATTCCGCTTAGCGCGAACGTGGGGAATTGTCAAGGAACAATCGAGGCTCGGAAAGGACCAAGGTGGCTTCAACGTCTTAGGTCGATCTCGAAGGTCGAGACCCAGAGAACGAAGAGTATTTAAAGCCAAGTACGCCCGGGACTCAGATCTCTTTCTAAGGCGCTGTAGAAGCGCTCTCCCGGCAACAGTCTCTCTGAGGCGGCCAATTTGCAGCAAAAGTCTTTGTGAAGCGGCAGCCGAAGAGGTTTCGATTGAGACTCATACAGTACTGCATTGTTTTGAGCAGCCTGCGGAACGCCGAGAGCCCTCCTTAGTCCCATTCTATGCAAAACCTCAAGGCGTTCCAGCTGCGATACCGAGGGGGAAATTAAAGGGAGCTGGTACATTATGCGACTTGTCACCAGGGCATCGTCAAGCCTGATCATTGAAGCAGGATGGTTTCCCCATTGCTCACTAGCAACTCTACGAAGCACATTGAGACGCGAAGATAGTGAAGCCACAATCGAGTCCACAGCTCGTCGCCACCGTAGACGTGAGTCAATAGTGACGCCCAAAAAACGTAAGTGGTTAACCTGACGAAGGCAAGACTGATCAAGGTCTATGCTCAGCCGCGCATACCGTCGTCCCCTACCTGGAAACAGGACGAAGCCAGATTTTTCCACCGAGAGAGTCAACCCAACACCTTGAAGGTAACTTTTAACTGAAAGCACGGCCTGTCGCGCTAATAGAGCTAAGCGTTTGTGTTGATATCCGGTTAACCAAAGACAAATGTCGTCTGCATATATCGACATATGGACATGCCTACAATGTTTTTGCACTTTTGCGGGAAGACCAGACATGACAACATTAAAGAGCGTTGGGGACAGGACACAACCCTGAGGTACCCCTCACGATACCGCCCTTTCGGAGCTCATTGTAGGGCCTAACCGCACTCGAAATTTACGATCACTGAGAAATGAGTGAATGAATCGCAGAAGATAGCCCTGTACGCCTATGACCTGCAGACTATTCAGTATTGAGCTCTGGAGGACGCTATCATAAGCCTTTGATACGTCTAGCTAGTGTTGAAAGTCCAAAAGCACTCTGATGTTCAATGTGGCTTATCAAGTCCAGGACACTATCTTGCGCGCTTAAACCTGGGCGGAATCCAGTCATGCATGTTGGTAGTGCCCTTCTATCCTCAAGCCACCAAGACAAACGCTTACTTGCCATCTTCTCCATGAGTTTAGCCACACACGACGTCAGCGATACAGGACGATACGAGGCCGCGTCTGTCATCTCTTTGCTGGCCTTCAGCAGTGGGACTACACAAGCCACCTTCCATGAAGGGGGAACGTCACCAGACTTCCACACTCGATTCAGATAGGTTAGGAGCATCTTCCGGTGTTCCAGAGGCAGGTTCTGTAACATTTGATTGGTAATGCCGTCAGGACCTGGTGCACAGCGACGCCGCAGGCTGCGGAGCGCTGTCTGTAGTTCTCGAAGTGTGAACGGGGCGTCCATAACAGACGGAGACGTAGCAGGCAGAGCGCAGGGATGAATGCTGGGTCTGGAATTTACAAATGCATCCGCAAATTCCTCTGCCAAGCACACGAGATGTTTCTGCGTGCGCAATGCAAGCGCCTCGAAAGGTTTACTCGGACGAGAGCCACCAGCAAGACTGCCAACGACACGCCAAATTCTCGTCATCGGTGAGAAAACAGTCAAACTAGCGCAAAAGGATGCCCACTGGGACCTACAGAGCTCGTTCGCATGACGTCTAATGGCAGAGTTGAGCCTGTTGAAAGTTGTCTTCAAGGCTCTGTCGTCCTTCTTCCGCAACAATTGTCGCTCCGCCCTTCTGCGCGCTGCGCAGAGGTTCCTGAGTTTTAAATCCGGAGCTTGAGCGCCGTGGTAGCAGCCATCTTAGCATAAATCATTTTGTCTGTCACATCACCGGAAACACAGGCTAAGTGCTACCTGTATTTGTCCCAATTAACAACATGGCAAATTTTAGGACCACTCAGATGGAAGTCGGCAGTAAACACAAATATCGGGTAGTAATCACTTCCCATTCGGTCAGCTCTAGTTGACCACTGCACACGAACGTCAGGTGAATGTAAGGTTAGGTCTATAGATGTGGGTGAGGTTGGAGGCCGAAAGAAAGTGGGACTTCCGTCATTGGCCACGCACAGGTCCAAACTGTCGATGACTTCTACAAGTTGGCGTCCGCGAGGATCTGTGTTCCTATCACCCCAGGCAGGGTGGTGGGCGTTGAAGTCACCGCAGATGATTCTGGGTGCTGGGCAGCGGTCACAAAGTTGCTGGAGGAACAAAGCCATATCGACCTTCTTCCGCGGGGACACGTATACTGATGCAATGGACAGAGTTGGGAAGGCGAGCCGAATCCTCACAGCCACTACCTCAATACTGTCGGTGCAAAGATCGGTGACGTTCAAAGCCACATGAGGAGTCTCCCTTCGAATGTAAAGGGCGGCACTTCCTGCGGGAAAGACTTTATGCTGCAATTCTTGTGGGGGACGTATCCCGGCAAAGACCTCCCGCTTGGCAAGCCAGCCTCCGAGAGGGCCAGTACTGGAACACAGGTCTCTTTCAAGAAGAATTTTAGTTCTGCTAATCGACTTATAATCCCAGCGCAGTTCCATTGCATGATAAACGGCACTTTTCTAGGGTTTTTAGTTGCAACAGGTTGAAGAAAACTAGCCATCTAGGAGTTGAAGTTCTCTGCGAAGGCGGTGATCAAGGTCTCGAAGGAAAGCACCAGCTGTATAAAGTTCTTCAAAGTGCCAGGCTGCATCGCTTGGCTATATGAACGCAGGACATCAAACAAAATGCGTAGAAGGTCGGAGAGATTCCGGCTTTTGAGCTCCTTATTTTGCAGCACGCACTGGCACACCACTTCGACAAAAGACGGGGACTGGTACCCACTCTTGGCCACGGTAGCTGGTGTCTGCATCTCTTTTAAGGCAAGGGAATGTCCTCCATGTTGTCGAGTCTTGCTGTGATCTGGTCGCTGAGGAACATGGACACTTTTTGCAGAAGCAGATCGAACAGCCAGCTCACCCTCGGGGGTCATTGTCGACTTGCTCGGATCAGGTCGTGCAGCGACGTCGCTTGCTACCACGTCCCGAGCTTCCGACTCGAGCGCAGGGAACTCTTCACTTGCATGTATCGGCTTCTCAGTAGGTTGTGGTTTGGGGCCACTAATGAAGGACTTGCGACGGTGTAAGGCGCTTACACGGAATGTGCAGCCACTGAAACTCGCTGGATGGTCACCTCCACAATTAGCGCAAGCAAAATCTGCCTTGCACTCTTTGTAATCATGGCCACCACCACACCGCTTGCAACGTTGATCTTTGTTGCAAACTCTCGCTACATGTCCAAAGCGTTGGCACCTGAAGCACCGGGGAGGAGTTTCAACGAACTCGTGGACTGCATTTTTGGTGAAACCAAGGAGGGCGCTCGGTGTTGGGAGCAAACATTAGCACAATAGAGTTTGTAGGCTTCGCTGCCCATTGTTGTTCTCCAGGCTCCACCCGGCGCATTAACCGTCGCACGTGCAGAAATCCTTGCGGTTTCAAGTAGTCAAGAAGGGCACTTTCCGAATACCACACTGGTACTCCCCTTATAACACATGTGTTAGTCATGTAGGAGTGTGGCAACCGGGCTTGAACTCGTATGCCACCGATCTGAGAGCACCGCAGAAGAATGTCTACTTGCTCTTCCGTTGAGATATCTAGATGAAGAGCCCCTTGCGTTGTGAAGCGACTGCGAATCGGAGCAGATCCCAGTAGTGCTTTAATATCATCGAACAGCCTGATAGGGTTCCACTCTCTGAAGTCAACACCTTTCTCTTTTGGCTGAACTATCACTGGGATGCCGACTGTCCGGTGCTTCCGATGACTCACCACTTTGAAGCCATCGTTGTCCATTTCCGCCATGTCAGCCACTTTCTCGTCAGAGGCGACGATAGTTGAGTCGTCCCCACTGAGCGATGATGACGCACTGCACTGCTGGACGTCCCTGATGACTGGCAGATCCCCGCCATGTGATGCCATGGCCGCCTCCGCCCCACTGGGCTCCTTCGGATGGCGCTGTCCCTTTAAGGATACCGGCGCCGGAGCTGCCGTACCCTTCCCGTAGGGACAGTACCGCCTTAAAGACGCGGCCATCTTCCAAGGATAGAAATAACCTAGTTAATAACTAGAAAACAAGGCAAAATTACTGAGCTCAGGTGACAACAGATCGAGCAGCGTCGTCTTCCTCGAGGCTGGCCGCTAACTGCATGCGTTAGTAGAACTCGCGTGACCGATGTGCTCCACAGAAACCTCGCGAGGGCCCTGGACGCAATAAGTGGGACAGCAGAAAACCGTGCAGGCAGGCGTTGCTTCCTTCGCACCCATTGTAAGCTATCGACGTCACACTGACTTTAGGAGTCGGCGACGGCTCCCAAAGGGGTTATTTTGCCTCACTGAGCCGCTGTCTACCCGATAATGAAGACCGAAGACCACGGTGCCCAGCCATGCATGTGTGTTTTTTGTTTTCGTTGTACACACACATACGCTTCATGTAGGCTTCGAGGCGTACGAGCTTTTTCTAGCACTTAATGCGCGTCACAAGTTAAATAAGTCATTCACGCGTATGCTGCGCATAAAGACCAAACAACTAAATGGCAAGGAAACTGAACAAACTGAATGTTTCTGGGGATGAAAAAAAGAAGTTTTTTATTGGTTATATAAAAATCTTCATTGGATGGTGGGCCCCATTTCCGGAGCTCCACTGGAGGGCTCCACTGGCCAGCTGCACTGCTCTATGCTCTAGGTAAACCTGGAAGGCAGTAGGACCTGGGACAGTTTATTTTTGCGTCTTGCGTTCATTCAAGGAGTTAATTCAAAACAGCCCCCACTGTAACTGGCTTCGCGCCACGTTCTCTTATTGCGCTGAATTCGTCCCGCCACTGTGACACCCGAAGTCACATTCGGTAAGCCCGTATTGTTAACAATCGTAACTTTGCGGAAACAAGAAATAGCTTGCAGCGGCTGCTGTCTGAAGGGAAACTGCATAGCGCCGATACAAACAGTTAGAGGGAGAGTGAAAGAGATGGAACAGAGGCAAAGAAGCAGCTATGCATCTCAACAAACCGACGATGTAAACGATACAACAAACGTTACTGAAGACTGGGTTCAATGTGTCATCCAGATAGCGCTTTAGAGGAGAAAATTTAAAAAGAGCAGCGATTTTGTAGTATTTTGCCGAATTCAGTGGTGGAGGTAAGCCGGATTAGTAAACAGCGGGGCACCAGATATAAACAAAATGGTCAAATAAAAGAAAGACGACGACGATGTACAATTTTTTCTTTCGCCGTAAAGATGTTCCTTCAGCTTCGTTTCATTGTTTATCGTTTTCTCAAGGGATCTTTTAACAAAATGAGCTTCTTGTATGTTTTAAGAAGCGGGTTCCTTTCACATCCTTGCTTCATAGCATGCTTAAAGATTTAACCAAATGGAACTCAGAGGGCGAAGACAATGTGCAGAAGCGTTACTTTGGTTTATTCAGCATTGCCAATTCTTTATGAACATCCTTCAGTGTCTTCTTATGCTTCACGCAGCAACTTTATTTTATCTTTCGCCTGCAGTTTGTTTCGAGGCGGTTAAGGTAACTGCCTGTAATTAGTGCAGTCCTGAGATGTTCTCCAGACAAAAAAAAAATGGACAGGCGATTACGATAACCGGTGCTGCGAAATTTGAGCGCAGCTCTTCCCGTGTTTTCACGCCATGACTGGCGAGTGGCGGGTTACGCTCCTAGCCACCCTCCGTGATCTTCCCGTGGAAGCCACCTTCCGGGTGCTCATTCCTCCGCTCTCACGGTGGCAGGTGGCGCTTTGCCCTGCTGCTACCTGTCACGGTTGTCAGGCGACAGGGTGAATTGTGACTTGTCAGGTGGCCGTTAGAGCGACAACGCCGACGCCGATGACTACGACGCGGAATGCAGGAACGGGCGCCTAAGAGCTATGCTCTAGGACACGTTGAGTCCTTCCTCAAAATACATATATCGTCAACACAAGCTGGCAGCGGTAATGATGATGGGTAATAACAGATGAGACCTTATACAAGAGTGGTTCAAAGTGGCATTTCACACTATTCCCATCTGGCCTCAGTGAGCCCGTAAAATTATTGAATGCGTAATTAGCGACTTACTGTACAATTGAATCTTTAGATAGTGAGCACACAAGGGAAAGGAAATGAAGGGCTCCTTATGACATACATGTGAAGGAATCCAGGCAACAGCCACCGAAACCAAGGAGCATGGACGAATGTTTTTTTTAATTTGTGACGTTGATCAATAGGAAATTTACAGCGTAATTATTTATCGCTGTATGATAACTGGTTAGAAGTAGATTCATTAGAATAGCTTAACGAGGGCACCGTTTCTTGCAGTCTTGATGCCATAGGTAGCCTAAGAGGGTTCTCGCACTGCTTCCGCCCTCACCGTTAGATCATGTTCTCACGTGGCATTCGCGGTAAGACAGTACGTACTACGTCCGCCGCTATGGACGAGGGTGGCGCTTGCGAGCTACCTCGAGGTTAGGTTATAGGCAACATAACCCTCTAAAGCAGAAGATCGGACAGCCGTCGCCGTAGCTCAATTAATAGAGCACCGGATACGAAATTCGCAGGTCGTGGGCTCGGATCCAAGCGGCAGAATGTGGTTGTTCTTCTCCTGCTTTCTAATGAATTATCTTTCCGCAATATAACAATTACACTATAAATTTACCATTGATTAAAGACACAAATTAAAAAAAAGAAACCTTCATCTGTGCTTCTTGGTTTCGGTGATTCCTTCCTTCCTTCATATCTTTAGCGAGTGATAAGATCAAACAGAATGCACCCCGTGGGTGCATTTCTTGTTAAGGTATATCATCAGGGCTCAGATCGCGTACACATCGAAAATTCCTTGCTTGAAAACTGTGGAGTAAAACCTCATTTGACTCGCCGAATTCATCTAGCTGTAATCAGTGATTTCATAATTTCCCATTAAAATAGTTATAAGATGAACTTTACACCGTGAGGCCTTGGATGAATGAATTTGATTTGTGAGTCGCGCCATCGGTGGCTCACTGTCTTCTGCGTTCGGATGCTGATCCCGAAGTCGCGGATTGGATTTCGGCCGCGGCGGCCGCATTTCGATGGAGGCGAAATGCAAAAAAAAAGCTCTTGTGCTGTGCGATGTAAGAGCATGTTAAAAAACCGCCAGGTGGCCTAATTAATCCAGAGCCCTCCTCTACTGCGTCCCTGATTGCCCATGTGCCGCTCCGAGAGGGTAACTTCACAATGTACAATTTTTCCTTCATTTTATATATTATGAGGGCTGAAAGTACGGCAATTTTGTATATTTCTTTGGAAAACTGTTCACTGGAAACTTCGGGGTGAGCCCTCAGAAGCATTTTGAATTTTCAAAAAAAACAACAACAATGTATTACGTTTCCTAATAAGAATGGCAGCACAGACCTCAAATACAGCGTTTATCTTCAACAACAGAGCAGTATGTAAAAGGACTGCGGTTAGACCTAGGAGATTTTCAACTTGTTTGGTGGTCGCAAATAAGTTTATTATCACAAAACGAACCTTTTAGCCTATTTTTCGTAATTTTTTGCTGAAAATCGAATTGTCGTGTAATGTATATATTGCTATATTGTATATTTGTATATTGTTATAATTTTTTAATTATTTCCATCAACCATGGGGTAAGCGTGGCAAAAAGCTGCAGCAGTAGCCCGACTAGTCCTCGTCTCTTACAAGGCAGTTGAAACAAACATCGCACAACCCGGCACACATTAATTACAAATGTAACAAAAATTGTAGAGATTGCATAATGCAGAATTGTACACGCAGGAACAAATTCATAGCAAGTAAACGCAGAAGCTCATATCCACTTTCTCACCGAATGGAGAGATGTAGTAATGCATTTGTTATAACGGCCTCACTAAATCAGGACATTTTCGTCGGAGAATGACCTCACGCACGCAGGTAGCTCAACAAGTGAAACGGACCGGAGGCAGCCCACAATAAAGAAAAAAAAAAGACCGGAGGTAGCCCACACGGCAGAAAGATGATACCTCCTAAGGGAGCTCTTCTTCCGCGCTAAAAAAATAAAGTAAGGCGGAGAATAGATGCCTCTTTTATGGCACCTAGGAACCGAGTTCACAGCAAAGATGTCTAAGTTGTTCCTCTTCTTTACAAGCTTGCGATGCGAGGGAAACATGGCTCCTTGCTGAAGGGAAGAAGCCCAAAATGCGACAGCACCTTTGTTGCGATTCATTCTATTTTGTTTTATTTTTCGCTGTGTCTTGCCTATCGGCGGCATCGCGCTCCCATCCTAATGCTGTTGCTGCGTGAAGGAGCTGTCGAGTGCAAAATCTCCAACAGTCTGTGCTCACTACAACCAAACTTTACGATGAAATGTAAAGACGTTGCTATCAAATAACGGCTAATCAGGGTTTCTCTGGTTATTCTGTGCCTTCGGACATGAAACCATTTCTTTCTCTTTTTTTTCAAGTGTACATCCATGCACATCGATGTGCGCTCGAGGGTAAAAGTGATCAGACGCCACGAGAGAGGCGAAAATCGCACCGCGCGGCTGGCGCGGCGGCGTGCTTTGCGAACACACCTGGCGCTTCAGTTGTCGGCGTGTTTGTAGCCGTAGCACCGAACGTTGCTATCTGCCGCTTCGGTGGCACGTCACTTTCATACTTGGTACAGCTTTGATGGTGAAACATGGATGCTTTCTGCACTGCACCTTATTTCACGCTATGATCATTTTTAACTGGCGATTACCGGATTCCCGAAAATGTTTGATGTCTGTTAAAGAGGAATCCTCGCAAAAAAAAAAAAATGTCAGGAATGTTCAACATAACATCAGGCATAAATTTGTTGTAATCATAAGGTTGTAAAATGATTGTCAGTGGTGTCTGTTTGAAATTAATTCGCAATTTCACTGGTTACTGCATCTTCGTCTGTCGTAATTGGGCCACATCTAGTAATAGAGTACGGCTTCGTTTCTAAAAATTCTGAGCATGCATCACAATTTTTCCCCAATTGCGTTTTTTATCGTGAACTTTGATGTGTTGGAATCCGCAGGAGCCCTTACTACACAGACAGAGTTTTTCACTCCCGGTATCGCGTAATTTATTAATCTATCCGGCATTGCAACTACGACATATTGCACAAATTAAGAAAGGTTACAACGAATTAGACTCAAATAAGCTGGCCACTCTTTGCGCTAACCTGTGCTTTTCCATTCGTTGAAGTGGTAGATCAGGATGTATTTGTACGTATTCTTACTCGTGGTTTATTTCTGCCTCTTTGCGATTGGGCAGCCTTGCACTTAGCGGAAGAGTCAGCGAACGGTATTGCTTAATTGCTTGCAGGCTATCGAATATGATGTCGCAAGTGGTATTTGCCAATAAAAAAAAAATCAATCAGAAAATGAATGAAAAAGAAAGGATGGCAGCAGGGTTTTTTTTTTTTTTATTGCTGCAATCCCGTTTTCAGGATTTAAGCAGGGTGGGGAAAAAACGTATATACAAGATCACAGTCGCAAAAAGTCAAAACTAAACATGCAAGTTGAAGTAAGGAAAAAAATTTTAAAGGGTAAATACTCTAAAGAGAACAAAACTAATAAAAGTATAACAGCGTAAATACAAAGCACAGAAATACAAGAATGGACACAGTACAAAATAAACATACAAGTTGAAGGTAGGAAAAAGTAACGTCAGATTTGGTCCATACATCTATGATTAGGTAATGCGTGAAGAAAATAGTTTCAATAACCAACGTAATTCCAGCCAGGCATTCTTAGAGAAAAATAATGCGCTTTTAATTATGCTGTATACTGAATGGCGTCATAGTTTTTCGCGTCCTTGTGTAGTGGTCTACCCAGACGAGACAGAAATCAGGTCAGTGAGTTTCCAGCAGAGGAGCGGTAAGCGCGGCGAACTTTTCCTGAAAGACACGCCGGTGTTTGCGTTGTAATGTCGCTTATAATCAGAGGTATGTGTACCCCCCCCCCCCCCCCCCCCCCTCCCACACCTATCTCCCTATAAGTGCACCATAAAAAACTACAAGGAGAAACCACGCAGACAACAAAGACTTTCACGCCGAGAACCTTTTCAAATACATTCTTTCCGAACTGAGTTTCCCTTTGACGTCGTCAAACAGCAGACTATATGCGCAAGGCTCACAAAATGTGAAAAAAAAAATAACGCTGCGCTCGGCGCTCCCAAGCAGTCATTGCGCGAGTGCACAGATTACAATAACGAACTGTCTGCAGGATCATCGAGCGCCCCCCATTTGTTTGTGGGAATACAATTTCTGCCAGCCTGGCTCCTTCCGAGTAACTCGCTGAGCTTGCTCTTCAGTGTTCGCCCTTCCCCTCAGCGTTACTCCTGCAGCTCAGCTTCCCTTGTGGCGCGACGCGCGCCCGCAGTTTTCGCTCCGCGCAGTGAGGTTTATGGCGACTGGGCTGTTCGCATGAACAGCGCGCTGCGCTTGAGCGGAGAGCAGACTCATTGGCTCATTGGCCGGGCCGTGCAGAGAATGAGCGGAGCCATAGCTAGAGTCGAGGTTTTCTTTGTACAGTTTCGTAGCGGATCTGCCAAGGCGAAAATATTTGCCACCTTGACTGGATCTTAAGGCCTATGCAGAGAGCCGAACAGGCGATAGAATTTTCAGCCGTATCGAAAACCCCATAAGCATCATGCGGCACCGGCGGGACCGAAATGCGCTTTGAAATCACCCGCGTGCCCCACTTTTCCCTTGCGTTTTTTTTTTTCGTTACCGTCATTTCGTCAATATTTACGCTTCCGTATTTATTCCCTCGGTTCTTTTTTTTATTTTTGATCTGTATCTTAAATGTAGCCTTGCCATATCGACGTTTCGATGCCATTCAAAAGGCGGTAGTATGGGCGATGAAACATCCCGCCATTCGCACCTGTAATATTTGCCGCACGATCACCAACCCGCTGACTGGACTGTCTTTATTAACTATTATACTTACTTATATTTGATTATGCATATCTATAGCTGTGCCATGAGACCTCTGACTCAAGGTTGCACCTTACGTGCAGCTTTGCTTGGAACGAAGAATCATAGAGCCAAGGTCGCTAAAAAACCTGACTGGGCGACAGACGTGCTCAGATAACACTGCTCCAGCACTCCTGCTTTAGTTTGTCTCTTCTGTCACTATACGGTCGTGAGGTTATGAGTGGAAAGGCGTTAGTTCGGTAGTATTGCCGGAACCGCTAGGACAAAAAGACATGCTGCAGTTACTACTCCCTTCAGTTCTTACGCTTTCAGCAGACTTTGCATTCTCCGACCTTACCTCGAAAAAAAATTTTCACGCAAAATGTAATCAATAGTTGCCAACGAGTAACGGAAACAATGAATGATACAAAAAAACGAGAGGTAGGTCGAAATTAGCCGCAGGTATCGATATGACTGGTCATCTCAATGACATGGAAAGCAGTTTACAGGCAATTTGTTATTTTGGACTCGAGGCAACTACTCAGATTCTGTATCATTAAGATGCGCTTGTCGTTGATAGCTCTGTTGCCTTACAGTGTCCGCACAGGCACCGATCGAAGCTTAAGCCTACATTAACGGGCATTTGGCTCTCTACTCTGCCTGGTTGTGGCATAAAGGTGTGTACTTTAAACACTGTGCTGTGACCGACATCCAGCGGTGAAACTATCTCTAAGATATGATCGGAACGTTAGAACAGGCTCACTAGCTCACTAGGCTCACTCCAAAGCCACTAAAAGCAGAATATGTACAGTAGGGTGCCTCTGTTTCGGAAGGAGGGAGAAAGGTCGGAGGAAGGATGGAGCTGGCATCAAGGTTCCCTAATAAACAATTCATCAGGGCGTCTTCAGCAGCGAAAGGTACTGCGCAGAGCCTCGCCATTTCTGCAGGTTTGTTTCACTAAGCCTTGCTGAAAGGACACCTGGGCTCCCATTTTGGAAATTTATTCTTGGGGTTCCCGGTTAGAGTTTGTAGAAATAGTGGATTTCTTAATGAGCGTTTTCAATGATGTTTCGTTTTTCTTCATTCAATTCGTCAACTTGAATTTGCGGTTTGCTGATGAGTAAGTGTTCGTATCTTCTGGCCCTTAATATGTATTCCTAGATAATTATTTGACCACGTTTCCTCGATTATAATATAAGGCAACCTTTCAGGTGTATTCAGGGTCCAGCATACCTTTTTTTTTCTCATGGCCACTCTTTCCTGGCTTTGCTCTCCTGTCCTTTTCTCTGACTCGCTGAGCCCGGCCTTCCGTGCAGAGATCATGCTGCGTGGTCACTTCCCCGTGCTTCATCTATATGCAATGCAGAAACGACGCTCAGCGTTCACAGCTCCCTCTCGGCGTTGAATTCAGCATTTTCCGCCGCTGGTGCCTCGGCCAAAGGCGAGAGACAACCGGAAAAGGCAGTTGGTGCTCGTTGACTGGCCGAGAGTACAGCTCGCAAAAGACACAAAGGACGAGAGCTAAGAACTTCGCAGGACACGACGCTAGACGTCAGATAAGTTACAATCTCACAGCCTCTCAATCTTTTTCGGGGGCAATGCAATAAGCGGCTACCGAGGCGGTTGCGGGCGTGCCTGTCCAACCGTTTGTGCGCGCGAGCGAGCCTCTGCCACCTCATCTTTCGGGCGGCCCATCTGGAGCAGCGGCCACAAGCTACGTAAACGTCTCGCGTTCTCATCAAAGAGTCCCCCCATTCCACTCCTCATCGCGATCAAGGAGTTACACAGCCCCACTGCAGAAACACCCAGTTCATGCCCACCGCGGTCCGTACGCATGCCTGCCCACAGCGGCGTTCTTGTAATGAATCGGGCGTCGCTTGGAGCAGTGCCGCGCTTCACATCCGACACGGGCGCCTCATTCGAAGCACAATTTCCTAGCGAGCGATGGCGTTGCTTGGCGGGCGGGCGCTGGCCGCGGCTCTGGCCTCGTTATCATAACACGGTGGCGTGCGCAGTGCATACTCAGGCTTTGGCAATGATCGACTCAGCCGATCGATTCTGATGTCTGCGTTCGAACATTGTGCGTTCTCCTTTCGCTTTCCAGTAAATTTTTACGGGCTCGAGCCGAGTCAGTTTATACGAAGCGCCGTAGGAAAGGGCTCCGGATTCATTGCGACCAACAGGAGTTCTTTACAGCGCCCCGAAATCTTTTATTACAGGGTGTTTTACTTTTTGCCGCCATTAAAAATGCCGTCGTCGCTGGCTAGTTCCAAAATGCGACATTGTGCTTGTAATGCGAGAACTCCAAGGCCAACGAGGCAGTACGGCGGTTCTAATGTGCGTTCTCATCGTGTTTGTGTGTGTACTAAAAGCAGGCTGGAATTCTTTCCTTTTAATCGGTGAACTGGTAGACGTTGGGACGCTCTTGAGACTGTGACCCATCAATGCAGCGTGATGATCATGCGAAGGAAACTGAATATTCGAAGAACGAAGCCTCCGCTCCCCTCCCCTCCTTCGCCTCAGCCGCCCGACCCGCAATGTATTAGTGTACAATTCTGCTCGATACTTGACGCCTCGGAAGCAAAATGTCAAGGCGGAGAGGCCTCAGATCAATAGCCGACTGTAAATAACATACAAAAAAAACATTTCAAGAGATGCACATTGCAATCAGCCTAACAACAGGTGGAAGTGGCTCAAGTTTTCTGACACAGTTTCCTGACGTGGTCTGGAACAATAAAACTGACGAAGACAGCCACTAGTCGTCGTTTCTTGTATCGTGTGCAAACAGGTTAAATTATGTGGTTTTATTTCCTCTGGCGGAAAAATTCTGCTGCAGCGTCGTTGCCGAAAACAACGTTGTGGTACGTGCGAATCAGGAATATCTGGCCATCTGAAACTGTTCTGACTTCCTTTAAAAAGAGGGAATATAAAAGACAGAGAAAATATTAGGCGTGGCTTTGCTGATCGCCCTCGCATTAAAATATTGCCAGAGAAAACATGGAAAATTTTTAACGCGATGGCGTTAAGGCGCCTGTTGAGAGGAAAACCCTGCGGGGTCGTTTTGTCGAGAAACCCACGCGGCGTCGTCCCGATGGAGTAGTTGAAAAGTTGAATAATTAAAAAAAACAATTTGTAGTGCCAATTGAAGGTAAGTGCATGTCTCAAACGACATAACTTTTTAAAGTAATTGATTTTACGTAAACAAAAGCTTCCACCACATTCAGCCAGGATCCGAACTCTTGACCCATGGGTCGCCCGCCAAGCACGCTACAGACAATGCTTATTTTTTTAGACACGGTATTTATTGCAGTGAAGCAATGTTCTATGTTGTTTCTACAAGACACTACATTAGCAGAGTGACTGTTCATCTAAAAGAATCATATGCCCAGACTGATTTTGAACCAGAGTGGCAATTAACCACTCCTAGTGCTGTGCTCTTCAATGCCATTTTTTAGTGCATCGTTGCTTAGGTCCGTCGTAATATGCATTGTGATGATTTGCGATTCTTCTCTTCATGATTTTTACATAGTTCAGCTGCCGACTAGGCCACCTAGGCTTTTTTTCTTTAACTTGGTATTTATTGCACTAAAAATATGCTCTGTTTACATATAACGATTTACAAAACGCTCAGGAAACGCCACGAAAGACATCTCAAACAGACAGAGCACCAGCCGAGAAGTAAGGCAGAGCACATGACCAAGAGGAAATGCCACTCTTGTTTAAAATTGGTCTGTATATTCACTTCCCTCAGATGAACAATCTTTTGACAGAAATGAGATTTCGTTGAAACAACTGATTCACAATACCGGCTATTATTCTAGTTTTCCATAAGCTGTGTAGTCGAATCGGAAAAAAAACATATCAAGAGCTTCATCAACACAATGCATTCCGTTGACGTAGGCACATTGATTTGGCTGCGGTGCCATTGGGCGTGATGTGTGTCTGTTGTTGGCTTAATTTTAAGCTTAGTAACGTGGAAATTATTGGAGTGAACTATAGAAGTGCCATTTATTGGGATACTAGTTAGAGTGACATTATGTGCGTAAACTGCAATGTGGAAGAGGTCAAAGACAAGAATGTGGGAATTGTGTTCTGATAACTGTGATAAATGTGTGAAGAGAAACATCTGAAGGGAGCAATTAACACTGTCGCGTCATACCCTGAAAGTCTGTCAGTAAGTACCTTTTTCTATGAAACGTTTTTTTCCATTTAAGCAACCTACCATTTCTTTACCACTGTTTTTTTTGCATATCAGCCACTTGAAAGCGAGCCCACAAAGCTCGGTCTACTCTTTCCTTAATGCAAACATTTGCAAAACCCTTTATGGGACAAAAGGTGGTGAGCAATGCACGCTTCCTGTTGAGGGTGTCATAGTGATTCCTATTATTTTATCAGGAAATATGCAAAATTTATGCTCTCTATTGTTAACGGCTCTCGAGATAAAACTGGAACATACGCGTTCCAATGCCCTGTGAAAGTATTTGTAAAGTGAGCCTTATGTGTTCCTCTGACCACTGAGAGACAGCCGCTTCAGAAAAAAAAAAGCATTTTTGCCATATGATGGGAACTTAAGTGGCATACAAACAAATGAGAGCGCATATAAAAACTTACGTTCTATGAAGAAATAGTCAAAAAATATTCATCCTACATCCACTCGCTTTCTACACTCGGACAACAAACATGAGCATGCCTGCAGCAGGGCAGGGCAGGGTTTTGAAAACGCAGGAAGCAAATTACACAAAGAAACACACTACAGACTTTTAATTTAGATCGCGTCCTCACTTTTCTTGCTTTCGTCAAGCACTACCACATCATAAAAACAATTAAAAATAATATAAAACACACATGAAATATATCGCTAAAAACTTGTGCATTACATGTTGCAAAAATTTTTGACGAACCAGTGTGGGCAGGACCGAAAAAAACACAATTTAAATAAGGCATTTAGGGTCCGTGAGTAAGAGATAAACTTTTGACGCTTACTAATCATTATTTACAGGCTCGACAGCGCCCAAATCATTTGTACAAAACATGCAGCGCGCGCCAGTGGAATGGTTAATTTTAGATAGTAGTGTGCGCTGCCACTAGGTGAATACTTTTAAAACGAAAGCAGAAAAGATTCTTTGGACACGCACGGTGTGGTGCGAGAAATATGAAAGCAATGGGTCCAGTAGTTTTAGGCTCACAAATTAATACATGGCGATGGACAAAGTGGGACCTATGTGTCCCACAAAGAGAGCTCTAAGTATGGCTGGTCCCAACCACACGCTACACGCTTGAGTTATGCGGCACTTGCGTAAACATTCCATCACAAGTAACAGATGCGCGAATGCACATCCCGGTGTCACTTTATTGTGCGATTAGAAATGAAGCACTGATTTTCCGGCCCGAAGCACCGCTTCCTGTCGCCGCCAGAGACTAAAACCCATGAATCCTTGCTGGATTAAATTTTTCGCTTGGAAGGATTGTATGAGGGGAACGCACGTGTCATACGGGACGCGGGAGGGGGGAGGGGGGCAATAGAAAATAGTTACGACGGTCAGCTAGTGCTGCATTATTTGCATTTACCGCCACGAGGCACCCAGAGACAACAAAAGGACAGAGGCATTCAAAGTTCACTCGCGTTCGCTCCCCTCTTGTTGAAGGCCCACCAGCGAGCTCCCGAAGCTCTTTCGATTTTTTTTTTCGCGCACACACACTGCCGAGCGCTTTTTTCGCGATAACGCGTCGCTCTCTGGAGCTCACCCTTTGCCGCCTAAGGAAGCGTTCTTAGCGTGCGCAGCGTTAATTCGCACCAGCCGGACGCCCCAGCAACCCTTTCCCATTCCTAACCCTTCCAACCTTCGTCCGTGATCCGCGCACGTCTCATCGCGTCGGCTGAGATCCCATCACGAGCGGCGCCGCTCACGGCTCGGCGCTCTTCGAGCGATCCGAGGCTGGGTGGGTGCCTGCTGGGCGCACGATTACGCAGACGCACCGCGCAAGGTAGTTAACCTGCGCCGCTGCTGGTGTTTGCTGGGATTCCACCTGGCAAGATTTGCTGCGCGAGGCATTGTTTGCGTGCGATGAAAGCATCGCATCGAGCGCCTGTCCGCCGAGCGGCTGTTCTTACGCCCTGGCCTGTCTTCGCTCTTCTTTCGTTTCCATTTTTTTTTTCGTTTGGGCTTGGTGCACGGCGCGCTGCGTTGCGCATTTCCCAGAATCACTACGCTGAGCTCTGCGTGCTTGGTTGTGTGCTCTCTCTCCTCTTATTCTCGGGCCGCAAAAATGAAAGCTCTTTCTTTGCACTAAGATGATAAAGAGAAGAAAAAAAAGTCTTCGCGTGTTCGGCTAGTTCTACCATTATTTCTCATTTTTAACGCGCTGAGTATTCAGACCTCTCCCGGCCACCTCACAAGCTCTTGGAATTGGGTTGCAGTTTCAAGCTCGAGGCCGCGCGCGGCTTCCAAACGTGTGCGGTTGGCACACTTGTGGAAGCCGCCGCCTAGCGATCGTATAGCTCCCACTCCATTGCAACAACTGGCGAGATAAAATATCGCGCGTCATCGGCGCACGTGTGACAGGCGAAGTAGACAGACAGACAGACAGACAGACAGACAGACAGACAGACAGACAGACAGACAGACAGACAGACAGACAGACAGACAGACAGACAGACAGACAGACAGACAGACAGACAGACAGACAGACAGACAGACAGATAGATAGATAGATAGATAGATAGATAGATAGATAGATAGATAGATAGATAGATAGATAGATAGATAGATAGATAGATAGATAGATAGATAGATAGATAGATAGATAGATAGATAGATAGATAGATAGATAGATAGATAGATAGATAGATAGATAGATAGATAGATAGATAGATAGATAGATAGATAGATAGATAGATAGATAGATAGATAGATAGATAGATAGATAGATAGATAGATAGATAGATAGATAGATAGATAGATAGATAGATAGATAGATAGATAGATAGATAGATAGATAGATAGATAGATAGATAGATAGATAGATAGATAGATAGATAGATAGATAGATAGATAGATAGATAGATAGATAGATAGATAGATAGATAGATAGATAGATAGATAGATAGATAGATAGATAGATAGATAGATAGATAGATAGATAGATAGATAGATAGATAGATAGATAGATAGATAGATAGATAGATAGATAGATAGATAGATAGATAGATAGATAGATAGATAGATAGATAGATAGATAGATAGATAGATAGATAGATAGATAGATAGATAGATAGATAGATAGATAGATAGATAGATAGATAGATAGATAGATAGATAGATAGATAGATAGATAGATAGATAGATAGATAGATAGATAGATAGATAGATAGATAGATAGATAGATAGATAGATAGATAGATAGATAGATAGATAGATAGATAGATAGATAGATAGATAAAGAGGAGGAGGGAAAGGCAGGGATGTTAACCAGAAAGGGGTTCCGGTTGGCTACCCTGCACTGTGGAAGAGGAATTAGGGGACTAGAAGGTGGAAGAGAGAAGAGGAAAAAGGCATAACACACACACACGCACAACTCTGTCACAATTTGTCACTCAGTCCAGTCGCTCTCAAGTAGGCAAAAAGTGCCTTGTATGCCTTGAGGGCAGTCGACTGCTGTGGCCACGGACCGAGGATCTTTTGCTCTGTTAATGGGCGAGGATCGAGGCGGTCCAGGGCACAACACAGTGTATGTCTTGCAGTCGCAAATGCAGGGCACTCACAGAGAAGATGAGCGATGGTCTCCTCACAACCGCAGCTTTCACAGGCAGGACTTTCGGCCATCCCCATCCGGAAAGCATAGTGGTTGGTAAAAGCAACACCGATCCATAAACGGCATAACAATGTTGCTTCGCGACGTGCTGAGTTATGTGGAAGACGAAGGTGCAGTCGAGGGTCCAGTGCCTTGAGGCGGAGGTTGCAAAACTCTCCCGTGTTCCACGCTGAAAGTGTGAGCTCCAGCGCCAAAGGGCGAAGCCCACACGCAGCGTCAGGTCTTGTTATTGGGATCCTCACTGGAAGTCCGTCGTTGTGAGCCCAACGCGCAGCGGCATCGGCCTGGTGATTACCGTTAATACCACAGTGCCCTGACAGCCATTGAAAAATAATGTCATGACCGTATCCACAAGCGAAGTAATCAAAACATTCGGTTAATGATAGCGTGGCCAAACAGGAGCGGTGGCACGTGCGCGGGTGAGAGGCTGCGCTGATTGCGCAACGAAAGGCACTGGAGATGCAGGTGAGGACACTTTCAAGACACTTAAAGCGGCTGAAATCGGCGCTTTTGCCCGCATTGTTATTCGTCAACGTCGTTTTTGTTTTCATTCCTTGCGAAAAGGAAATATTGTAATTTTCACTTATGTAGGCTTGCCAACATCGTGAGAAGAATTAGCGTATTTTGGCGCGCTAATCATGACGTTCCCGCTCCAAAAAAAGAAGCACATTTCTACCGGTGGTTCTTCGTCGGCGTGGTTTCTGGCGGGAAATCATATCGTGACACTCATGTTGTTCGCTAGGGGCTTTCCGGGCGAATATCTAAAACTTTAATTAAACTGCCGATATAAAATCGTGATTCCATAACAAGTATAGGAAAATTAAATGTAGGAAACAATCCCGCTTGGGCGAAGATATAGCGGAAGATTTATTCTCACGGCTGCGAACGCTTATGTACTGTATTTTTTTATAATGTACCAGGTGGTCTTATTGTTCTAGAACTACCATATCTGCGATCCGGCGCACTCCTGGTTCGTAACGGGAAGAAAACAGCGCATAAAATTACATCTAAGGTCTCGGCACGAACCCATTCATAGAATGAAAACTTCACTGCCGTTTAACGGGACGGGCAAGAAATGCAATCATCGTGCGCCAATACGTCGATACTCGGCTCATATTCAGCAGAGTTTATTACATAGTGTAGGGTTCGGCGCGCTGTCGCATCTTTTTGTACATGTGTTGCGAATATTCCGCGAGAGGGCAGTGACCTAGGCTGCGCGTCCGGTTTTGTTTTATTTTGTTTTGCTTTGGTGCACGCCGTTAGAAGGAGACTCATGCCTTTTTGGTTAGTCTCCCCATTCGTCCTTGCGGTTTCCTTCGCCGCTCCGGACGGCGGGGCTATCTGCCGGCCTCGACCTTGGACCCCTGTCCCCTTGGCGAAGGATTGCGAGACCACCTAAGGAGGAACTCGCGGGTAAGGGAAAACGCTGACATCAGTTCTGAGCTTTCCTATTCGTCAAAACTGATGAGCGGCAGTTAGCAGTTTATTTTTACGTGTGGAAAGGGGCGCGGGCATCTTCGGGGTGTACCCGCGAAGGGAGCCGCGCCCGGGTGTGTTTTGGTCTCGAGAGACTCCTAGCGGGGAGGCGCTCGGTCTGGCCGAGTGCGGAGGGAGTGACCGTTGAGAGCTGGTGCAAGGCGCGCCAGTTTGACTGTTGGGACGCGGTGTCCCTCGCCTCTGTGCAGGCGGTCGGTTAGGCCGGCCGCGGATAGTTGTGGCCGTATACTGACTTTTGTTTGTACCCATCTGTAAATAGCCTGTATAAAAGTTCGTTTCTCACTAAATCGCTTCGCCTGCAATTCGTATCATCGAGGAGCCTTCAAGCGGTGCATCCAGTTTCTGGAAATCACCGGACCAACACCACCGGCAAACCTTTACTGGCGCAGTCGACAGGATTGGTGCTCTGCAGCGGCCCCGAGGAACGGACGAAGACATCCACGGAGAGAACGACGAAGTTCGGCATCCAAGGTGCGATACCGAAAGGACGACAGGCTACGGGGGTACGAAGGTGCGAACCGCATCGGGCGTGAAACGTCGAAGACAAGGCCTTCAACAGACACGGAGTGGTATCCCTGAGCAACGGTGGCAGTTGGAAGATTCAAGCGGACACGGCCTTCAGCGGACAGAAAACGGCATCCCCGAGTAAAGGCAGCAGCTAGCGGCTTCAGTCGGCACCTGGTCCGAGGTCGCCGCCATTCCTGCCCGAAAAGAGGACCCTGAGCGCAGCTCCGAGTGAGTTCCCTGGTTCCTTCGTTTTCTTAGCGGTCACTGTTTGACTTAGGCTTGCGTAGTTGATGATAACCCGATTTGGTCATCTTAACCCCGACAAGGCATCTAGGATGGACAGCGGTAGTGACAGTGGTGACAGGGGGGACGGTGAATACAGGGACAGCAACGAGGCGTCGGGGTCACGGCATGGCCAAAACATTGAGAAAGAGTTGGAATTGTATGAAAAAAAAAATAAGAGCCTTAGAGCTCGAGATGCAAATCATGCGTGCTCGAAGCCAGAATGCGGCGCCTTCCGAGGACGAGTGGTTGAGACAGTACGCTAAGCTACTCGCCGGCGCGTTCCCCAAATTGCCGGCAGACGGTGAAGTACCCGTCTGGTTTGAGTCAGTGGAATGCTCGCTCGTGGCTTACAACGTGCCGAAGGAACATTGGGCGCAGCTTGTGTTCCCGGTGCTGGCTGGGCGGGTAACCTACTTATCGACACGGTTCACCGCAGAGCAGCACAGGGACTATGACAAGTTGAAGGCGGTGGTCCTAGACGAGTTGAAGCTTTCAGCCGCAGAGTATCAAAGGCGGTTTTCTGGGGCCACCAAGCGCCGCGAAGAAACCTGGAAGGCTTTTGTCACACGCGTCCAGAGT
The DNA here is from genome assembly GCF_052857255.1 of Amblyomma americanum. Taxonomy (NCBI): domain Eukaryota; kingdom Metazoa; phylum Arthropoda; class Arachnida; order Ixodida; family Ixodidae; genus Amblyomma; species Amblyomma americanum. The sequence goes on along the minus strand of NC_135497.1, from coordinate 206,353,383 downwards.
TACTTAAATTTTTATTTAAAGTCACGATGCGTGTCGTCTTTTGACGGATTATTGAAGCTGCTGGTTGCCGACCAGCTCAAGGCGGGGCTATCAGAAGAAGCACATAAATATGTCAAGCTGCGCGAGGGTGAGAAATGGCTGAATGCGGATGAGATAGCTGCACTGCTACAGACATACGAGGAAGCCGTCGGGAAGGGAAGCGCCCAGAGGAAAGCCGACAGCTTTAAAAGTTTTGACACGCCCCCAAAACCGAGAACTGAAGCCACACCTACGCAGAAGCATGGAGCAGAGCGAGGAGACAGAATAGCCGCAGTCAGGCCAGGAGGAGAAAAGAAAGAGGTATCGCGGTCGGGTGGCTGTTTCCGATGCGGAAGCTGGAGACATGTTGTCGCGAACTGCCCATTTGATCGTGAGAACCCAGCTGATAGACGAGAGAATCCACCGCGCGATGATAGGCTAACGGCACGCGTGTCCACCCATGCCTTGCAATCCACTCGTCCAGCGCTCAGGGACATTAAAATCCACTGTAGGGAAGCGGTTATTGGCGCTATTGTGGACACCGGTGCAGATATCACCGTAGTGCGCGAAAGCCTTGTACCTGAGGAGTTCGTATCCCCACATGGGACTATCGATCTCGTCTCCGCTTTCGGAGAGAAGGTAGAGGCAAAACTGGCAGTAGTTCCGTTGGCGCTGTGTCGGGGCGCTCCCCTGATCGAAAATGTGGACGATGCGACACCGGTGATGTGTGCGCTCACCGACAAGCTCACACAAGCCGACTGTCTAATTTCCGCAGACGCATGGGAACAGCTGCACGACTCGGGCAAGACGGACAGTGAGGGTCTCGTGCTGGCGGTGGGAACTCTGTCGCCGCCGGCTGAAGACAGACCAGATAGATCAGGGCCAGACGTGGGCACCGAGCCCGTCCTGGCGTTCGCAGACGAAACCCTGCCCCAGCAGACAGTTGACAGCAATGAGATCGAGCCATCACAGGCGGGCGGCACTGCTGAGCTTAGCGGGGCACACAAGTTTCGCGCGGAGCAGCATGAGGATGAGACTCTGCGTCAGGCCTGGTAGAACGCCAAGCAAGGAAAGGCGGGCATGTCTATCGTAGACGGAGTTTTGTATCATAAAGACCAGGTGCTAGGCCAAGGGGTACAGCAGTTAGTAATGCCAAGATTACGGCGCGAGGCCGCACCCAGCCTAGCACACGAGACCTATTGGGGGGACACCTGGGCTTTCCCAAGACTAAAGCTCGCCTAAAGTACAGTTTCTACTGGCCGGGCATGGAGTCAGATATTCGCAAACACTGTGACAGCTGCCATAGCTGTCAAGTGCGTTCAAACCACCGGCGAACCGATAGGGTACCGATAACGCCTCTCACTCGCCCGAAGTTTCCCTTTCAGAAAGTGAACGTGGATATCATAGGTCCGATTGAGCCATCGTCTAGCCGAGGACATCGGTACGCGCTTTGCATAATAGATCTGTGCACGCGTTGGCCAGAAGTAGTCTGCCTAAGGTCTTTGTCTGCCAGGGCAACCTGCGACGCGCTGCTTTCGGTGTTTAGCCGGACTGGGGTTCCCGAGGTGGTGTGCTCAGACTGCGGCACCAATTTCACAGCCGCACTTACGAAGGAGTTCCTCGAAAGACTCGGCTGTACCCCGCGATTTTCCGCTCCCAATCATCCGGAGAGCAATGGGGCGGTGGAGAGGTGGAACAGAGTCCTTAAGACCATGCTCTCACACGTAATCGAAAATGAACCGAAAGACTGGGACAAGTTCATTCCCTTTCTTCTTTGGGCCTATCGGGAGGTGCCACACGACACCACTGGCTTGTCACCCTTCCGAATGCTTTACGGCCGAGACCCAGTTGTACCACTCGGTATCCTGAAGCAAAGCTGGGCAGGAGACATTGAGGTACCCGGGGAGCTAGCGAGTGCTCCCGCTGAGTATTTGAAAAATCTGAAAGCATAGCTCGAGATCGCGGCCGACATTGCGGAGCTAACGAGTAGAAAACAGCAAGAGGCGTACTCGTCGCACTACAACAAGCACGCAATGGTAAAAACCTTTCGCGAAGGTGAAGCGGTCTTCGTCTTTGATGACAAGAGGCCAGGAAAAATGTACCCGAAGTGGCTAGGGCCGGCGGTGGTGACAAAAAGGTACCGCGAGCACTTGTACTATGTGCAGATGAGTGACGGTCGCCGCATGCTAGTACATGCAAATAAGCTACGCCCTTACGTCGGGAAGGTAGGTTCGGTGAGCGTCGTATTTGATGACGACTGCGATTTTGCAGAAATCGCTCTGCCACTAACACGCCTGACAGGAAAAGGCGTGCCGAAAAAAATACCGTGGCCAGATGACGCGGACAAAGCCTTGAAAGCCCTGAAGAAAGCTCTAAGCGAGGCGGTTTCACTGACCACTCCGGACCCGTAAAAGCCGTATCTGCTTTTTACAGACGCGTCGGCAGTAGCAGCCGGTGCCTGGTTAGCGAGCTTTCTGACAACGGCACTGAGGCGCCGATAGCCTTCGCCAGTCACAAGTTCACACCATCGCAGATGCGGAGGGCGGCAATCGAGAGGGAGGTATTCGGGGTAATCTGGGCATTAAAAAAGATTGAGACGTGGGTGTTCGCCGCCACCGTGACTGTCATCACTGACCACAATCCGCTCTCCTTTCTTACGAGCAGTGTGCCTCAAAGTGCAAAGCTTACGCGCTGGGTTCTTGCGCTCCAACGCTACAATGTTACCATAGAACATCGCAGAGGAGCCGACCACGCTAACGCAGATGCCTTGTCTAGAATACCCAACGCTTGTTGGGATAGTGCACTGGCTGACGTCCCGCAGTGACCGCTGGGGATAGTGGACCAGGGAACTGTGTGCGTGGACAACAAACTGTACTCGTTGTACTCAAGAAAGGCGCACGTCGATCGAACGAAAGTGTGGGATTTCTGTGCGTGTTTTTTTTGTCTATATTTTGTGGACCTTAGTAGCATGTATCTGTGTGTGTGACGAAGGGTCGCAGCATGCGGTCTCGCAGGCGCCGGTTGCTTGCTCGTGCAGAGGTACTCAACCGCCACTTGCCGAACCCTTTTTGTTGTTTGTTGTCTCGGCTTATCTCTGAATAGATTAGCCGAGTCTTGGGGGGAAGGTGTAGGGTTCGGCGCGCGGTCGCATCTTTTTGTACATGTGTTGCGGATATTCCGCGAGAGGGCAGTGACCTAGGCTGCGCGTCCGGTTTTGTTTTATTTTGTTTTGCTTTGGTGCACGCCGTTAGAAGGGGACTCATGCCTTTTTGGTTAGTCTCCCCATTCGTCCTTGCGGTTTCCTTCGCCGCTCCGGACGGCGGGGCTATCTGCCGGCCTCGACCTTGGACCCCTGTCCCCTTGGCGAAGGATTGCGAGACCACCTAAGGAGGAACTCGGGGGTAAGGGAAAACGCTGACATCAGTTCTGAGCTTTCCTATTCGTCAAAACTGATGAGCGGCAGTTAGCAGTTTATTTTTACGTGTGGAAAGGGGCGCGGGCATCTTCGGGGTGTACCCGCGAAGGGAGCCGCGCCCGGGTGTGTTTTGGTCTCGAGAGACTCCTAGCGGGGAGGCGCTCGGTCTGGCCGAGTGCGGAGGGAGTGACCGTTGAGAGCTGGTGCAAGGCGCGCCAGTTTGACTGTTGGGACGCGGTGTCCCTCGCCTCTGTGCAGGCGGTCGGTTAGGCCGGCCGCGGATAGTTGTGGCCGTATACTGACTTTTGTTTGTACCCATCTGTAAATAGCCTGTATAAAAGTTCGTTTCTCACTAAATCGCTTCGCCTGCAAGTCGTATCATCGAGGAGCCTTCAAGCAGTGCATCCAGTTTCTGGAAATCACCAGACCAACACCACCGGCAAACCTTTACTCATAGATTCCGCCGAAACCATTTTCGCAAACTGAATGACCTTTCTCTGGATCTTCAAACTAGCTTAGCAGCTCTCGTGTCCTGCGTTTTTCCCTCCTCCGTCGGCGTCTTTCTCTTTTTTTTTCGGGGGGGGGGGGGGGGGGGTTACGGACATTCACAGGAACTACCACTATCCCGAGCCCTCACATTGTAATGAGCATTGTTGGGCGTCACAGTTGATTCCAATGAGAAACGCAATATTGGATGCATCAGAGCAGGCCAGCAGCTCAATGTGCGTCATATGCGAGCTCATGAAGGCGTAGATGCGAATGTTTTCCGCAGTTTAGAGGACAAAAACAGAGAAGACATTGATAGGCGAAGCCTACTCAAAGTGCAATCGCTTTCGGCGCACAGAAATAGTTGGTTCAGGGAGCCGCTCTTCACCGTGGGAACATGTCGCTGTTGTCGCGCGGCTTCTTGGCAGCGCACTTTTTGTCGTCGGGCAACCGTCGCAAAAGGTAAAACGGGAGAAACCTGTGCTCGTGCGCCACCTGGCAAACGCGCATATAGGCTCTCGTCACTGTTTCACAGAGGTTGCGTAACGAGAAAGAAAACCACTGAAGAGGAGGGGGACACCGTGAAGAGCAATTTTAGCTGAAGAACTGGACAGGTTATGAAAACACACCATGAGGAGGGAATAGGTTTTTCTTGTTGCGCCAAATATAAATCTTAGCATGGCTTGAAAATTAGATTTTTAGTATTCTTCCTTAACTTTCGCAATTATGTTGCGAATCGCAGGTGAGGACGTTGGAATTTCAATCAGGCGCAGCAAAGCCCAGGTCATGTTTGTTTTGTCTTCCGCCGTCCCTTGCCGCCATTGTGCGACCCGAGCGCGGCACTCCTGGAAGCATGCGAAGAAGCGAGTTCACGTACCTTGTTAAGAGGAGCGTCTTTTCGTTACGAGAATGTCGACTTCTGTCCTAAGTGGCCACAGCCTTTCCTGGCGGTAGGTGGTACGCGCCCTTGGCAACTAAGCCGCCCTTCTTGTTGACTCTGTCGCCGCTGTCTATAACGATTCGCCGTAGTCGAAGTCTCACCCGTCTCTGCGAGTGTTCCAATTGGCTTTGTCGACCTTCAAGATTCAAATGTGTTTTGATTTTCATCGTTGTTCTTGGAAGGTCGCACTTGACCAGTGCATTCCTGGAGCTTTGGCGAACGCAGTGCCTCGTAGACCCCGTGGATGCATTTTGGCGCCGACCGGGTGCTGTGAGGGTCCGCGAGGACAAAATGACATTCCAAGATGGTCTAGAAATGCAGTCGCCGGCGTTAGCGGAGTGCCTCGATGGACAATAGCGTCAGTAAGACCACCCATATATTAATGTCGTGTCAACGTAACTTGCCGTCATCCTAAGCTTGAGGATCTTATGGCACCAGTAGCCTTAACGGTGCCTATTGCCTAAGATAGAATGCGCGGCATCATCACCTGCTCTTAAACCACACTTGCGACCTCGTGGCGTTTGGCACTGAGTCGCACAGTCTATGAACCACCCGTGCAGCCTGGATGAAAAAGAAGAAGCTGTTAGCTGACATGTTCAGCTATTGCAAGCGCGCAATTGGGATAACCTGCTTCAGAGAATTTTAGACCTAATCGGCTGAGAAAATTTAATAGGCACGCGAAGGTCATTGTGCATGATGCAGCACACAAAGACCGCAGCTCCGATGCTAACTTTGCCCCCGCTTGGTGCGGACGGAGGAGTTTTGAACGTTTTCAACGAGAAGTTATGAGCCATGTTGCGAAACAAGTTTCACCTGACTTTTCAAAGCAGCGTTCCAATGAAATTGGGTTGCAAACCTAAAGGAGCATACTGGAAGCCGGGAATTGGGAGAGAGAGAGAGAGAAAGACGAACGGAAACGCAGGGAGGTTAACTAGGCAGCGCCCGGTATGCTACCCTACACGTGGGAGGGGAACGGAGGTAGTGATAGAAAAGGGAGAGAACAAAGGGAGATCACTTTTCCACATTTCCGTTGGCCATTACTTGCAGGGTACACAGGACATACACTGATAGCTCACAACCTTGCACTCAATCCTGAGTCCTTCAAGAACTTGAAAAGTGCTTTCAAAGCTGTCCTCTGCGATGAAAGCTTACTACAAGGACCCATAATCTTGGCTTCAGTAAGGGGCCGAGGATCTAAGCGGCGGATTGTTGCAGTCAGGAAGGCAAGCTCACGATGAAACCGAGGACAGTTACAAAGTAGGTGTGCTATTGTTTCATCGAACCCACAGATCTCACACGCAGGAGAGTCTGCCACTTCGATTAAGTGGGAGTAGACATTTGTGAACGCCACTCGCGGCCACAGGCTGCACAACAGCGTAGTAATGGGTCTAGGCGGAAACCTGACTGTCGGAAACTCCGCATGCCGTCAACCAGGCATAAATGTAAGCAGTGGTTATAGGGGACCTGCGGGCTCCTTGTAACAACATCTGGTCGGAGGTGCAGGACAGCTTAACAGGAACCCTCTTCCGATATTTTGAGGCGCTAGACAGGAAAATGGTGTGAGCTGGTCCGCGGCACGAACTTTAACAAGAAAAAAAAACAGGAGCTCAGGGGTCGAGTTTTGTCATCCTCTTTCCTGCCTCGAATATTTTTTTAATAGTTTTTTTAAGGCTACGTTATAACATCCGTTCCAGGTCACAATGTACAGATGTTTAAATGGTCGCCGCACGTTATGTGCGGGCCATCTTTGCAGCTGCACATGGTTTAAAGGTTATCAAATGAAAACATCAAAGCTATATTGATAGACAAGCGTTCTGGGGCAACAAAAACGCCGCTCTGCCCAAAACTGCCTAGGTGAGACAAAATAAACACGGAAAAGAATTGGTATTGTGGACTGAAGTGTCAGGTTTTCCTGACGTACAAGCGCTACGTCTACGTCTGGCCGATGCTGTTTAATCGATTACCTGAAGAGATGGTTTGTTGAGCACACTTCCGTTACATGAAGAGCAAATATTGTCGCAGTTGCATAAAGGCTTAGCTTCGAGTGCAGTTACAAACTATAACCCAAACTATAACCTCTACGTTAGTTCCACTGGGCCGAAGCGTGCGTCTTTTCTCATCATATGAGAACGCTCACTTTACGCGTCACTCCACCTGCCGCCGGATAATATTATGATTCGACAGGCAGTCTGGTAAAGATCAGGCTATAGTGTGGCAACAGGTAAGTTACGCCAAGCAAAACACTGCATTAAGAAAAACAAACTGTTGAACTGTCCAACCGTGACAGCGAACTCCTTTGATTTCGAGGCTGACATTGTGTACCACAAAGATGAAGGAGCCGACAGAATGACATAGAGCTAGGCGAAGGTAAAGAAGTGCGGCCGACTCGACCTGCGGAGTGCCATGGTACACAAAGCAACTCCAGAGACGTGAACTCTAAGAAGGATTTCTCGTTGCTGGACGCAGATCACTCAAGCATGGTCCGGTGGTCCCAACTAGAGCTTCTTCATACGTGGCAGCAGCAACGGAGTTTGTTAAAACGATAATGCCTTGGAAGGAAAGCACAGGGCAGGCAGAGAATTTCTTCCTTTCTGACATATTTTTCGGAGCTTTAGCAGCCGATTCCACGCAGCAGCAAAAAAAAAAAAATCTCAGACTTCTTTTCTTCCCCCATCTGCCCACACAAGCTACTTCCATCAGGTTTAAACCAGCGCATATGGCACATTGTCTGCAGCGTGCCTACTGCAGACTTCTGGTCCAGGCTACCTCTCAGATTTTTTAGTTTTTAGGTTTGATGGGGTTTAGCGTCGCTAAGCGACTCAGGCTATGAGGGATAGCGTAGTGAAAGTCTCCAGAAATTTCGACCACCTGGGGTTCTGTAACGTCCTCAGACAACGCACAGCACACGGGCCTCTCGCATTTCGCCTCCATCGAAGTGGGACCGCCGCGGCCGTGATCGAACCCGCGTCTTTAGGGTCACCAGCCGAGCGCCAAAACCACAGAGCAACCGCGGCGGCTTACCTCTCAGATAACGCTCTTATTCCCCTGCATGTGAACGTATGGATTTTGAGACATTGCATGGGACGACGCTCCCTTTACCAGAGACGACGTCCCCTACGTAGCTTTTGCCTGTAAGCAAAACCTGGGGGAGCTCGTCTAAGGCATCAGTGTTGCCTGAGTAAATGCCTACCTTCAGTGTTTTATTAAACTACAATGCATTTAAGCTTGCGATTAAAAATCTTGTTTTTGTATGAGGTGCGTATATGTTAGGTATAATAAAAATGTTTCAGATATGCTGGTTATCGTTTTGGGCTAAAACGTTTAGTAGGCTACCAAAATAACTAATTCGCTGTCTTTCATTTCCTTCAACTTTTCTCTCAGAACAACAACTACGTGCTGATAAATGCCTTTGTTTACGCGGGCTGAGGAAGCTCGAACATAACACATTTGTTTACCGAGGAAGAGAATGTGAATAATGCCAGCGTGAAGGAAAAAATTTCTTTCCATTACCTAGGCAGTGAAGGCGCGAAAGACAAACGAGCGAAAGAAGAGAGAGGAACGCGATAAGCACGCGACAACAGCGGCACCCGGATGCACTTTTTTTTCTTCTTGTTTCCATCCAGAATACACCCAGTGGGGGCAAACAAAGCATCACGGCGCACGCACGGCGACATCAGACTTGAGAAGGGCGCGCCGGCATGTCGTGACAGTATATGGCCGCAGTCATCATCTTCACGGCGGGGACCATGCCCCGTAATCGCGTTCAAACACAGGAATGCTTCTGGAAGCACCACTGTCTCCGCAGGAAGCATTACGCAGGAAACCATGGGCGCCTGACCCTCTTCTCTTCCCTTCCCCCCCCCCCCCCCCCCCCCACCCGTTGTATGCCTTAGCTCACGGAGCAGTTACGCCGCCGCGGTCCGCTGTGCTCACGTCATGTCGCCGGTGTGTTTGGGCGCGAAGAATGGGCGCGCGGGCGTAGACACGGTCCCCGTTCCTGTCGAGCGAGGCGAGATGACGGGAAACGCCGCCGAGCGCGAATCAATACGCGCGCCAGAGAAGAACGGACTTTTGTTTACAGTGGGGGACGCTCGGGGCGCGATTCTTGGCGCGCACCCTTTGCTTAGGGCTCGTCGTCTTCGCCGGCGACCCGTCCTTAGCCAAATAGAGCGACGCGAACGGAAGCGGGTGCGCTCGCGCGTTCGGTAGTTCTAACCGCAAGGGAATCGCAGGATGCGCGGGAAGCGCGGCAACGGCTCCCAACGCGACCGCCGTCGACTCCTGGAAAGAAGGCTGCCTCTCTTCCCTTCCCCTTGCACTTCCTTGTCTGTATGACGTCGGCAATCAATCGATCAATTTCGGACGCCCCACACAGCCGGCGCGAAATGAGGCGCGCCTTGGGGGCCCCAACTCTATCTCTCAGTCGGATTCGTGGTGTACACACGCAACCCGTACCCCGTGATCTGGACTGGACCACTGGGAGCGGTGCCTTTGGGCGGATGCTCTCCCTCCCTTCGTTGTCGGTCAGATCTCCGCTGCCCCAAACTTGAGGAGTAAAGACTAAGTGTTCTGAACGCTTCGTTGGACGCGATTAATACCCAGAAATTCTGGACAAGTGCATTTTTTCAACGGGAAGTTTATAAACGCCATTGTTTCGCGCAGTAGCAATTAATGTATCAGCACGTCCCTCCTCGCGACGCTCGTAGTTTTCTGTTTATTGTCAAAATCGCACTGAACTGATTTTCTATGGCAGTCTTAACTATATTCGGTGCGAGCGCAGGACAAACTTTAAAAGCAAGATATTGATACGCATCGGAAGCTTTGACCATTCTTATCATATGTTCAGAAGAGAGTCTTAAAATATTCCGCAGTTGACTCAGAATTAAAAGTGATGTCCAAGAAAGGTGGGCGCCGACCTCCTCGTCTCGTTGCCGGGGCTCTTTTAAGAGAGTGCGACGCAGAATAATGAACAACAAAGAAAACCATCACTTTTGCTCCTATTATATTCTAAGGGAACTGTTGCAGTCTCTCAAATACAATCGATTTTTTTTAATTCTATGGCATTCTACGGAATTCGATGGAATTTATCTTAAGCACTGAATTTCTTGCCTCAAGCAATCATTTGATACAATTTATATGTCGGATAAACAGCCATGGTTTGACCAATATGGCTATGCAACAAGCCCTATTGTAATGGCAAGAAACCCCCGCCTTGCACTGTAGCCGCCTTGATATGACGAGTTTAGTCAGTTCAGTGCCCCTGGGCATGGCTTTGACACCCCCCCCCCTTTTTTTTCCGCATTTGTATGGCAAGATGACAGCTAGCTCAACGGAAGCTTCTAGATGTTCAGTCGTCTATACAAAAAAGAATTCAAGCCATGGAGCTGCATACGTAAGACGCCTTTTGTACGCCGCGATATTTCTTAAATGCGCTGCAATACAGGTGACATGAATTCAAAATAATCGAATTGTTTAGGAAAAAGTTCATCTTATAAAACAGGCTGCCTTGATGTTTGAGAAGAGGACAAGTTTGAGAACACTGTGATATTCCTTTGCCAGCTCATGTCAACACAGAACACCGCCCGTCAATATATGCATACATATAAAACCTGTGTCCGCAAAATTTAGACTGATTTATTTTCTTCTCTACAAATGATTCCCCAAAACAAATGTTGGTGCATATGTGTAGCGCCGTCATTTCCGGCTAATCTGAGCTATTTATGTTAGTTGCTATGGCAGCCGCTAGATGGCACTACATGTAGAAAATATGTTGTCACTAGTCGTCTACGCATTCTACTGTGAGTGAATGTGGAGAGATGGAGGTCCACCTCGAACAGCGCGTGGAAATAAAATTCTGTGTGAAGTTTGGCAAGACAGCCACACAGACATATGAATGAGCTCCTTCGTAAAGCTTACGGCAATGAGACATTATCGCGGGCGCGAGTTTTCGCGGCACAAGAGGATCGTTTCGGGGAGAACGTCGGTAAAAGACGACACAATACGGGGGCGGCCTTCAACCTCACGGAATGAAAACAACGCGGCTCGGATGAGCGAAATCGTACAGCAAGACCTCTCTTCCTGTCGCCTCACCTCTTTCATTCTATTTCTCTATTCAGCCTGCTATCCTTTATTTCCGCTTCCCAAGCTCAGGTGCGTCAGTATCGATGGCAGATGCCGGGGCTAGCAGAAATCTTTGCCTTCCTTTTTAATATTATTTTTATAAAACCACTTACTACTACTTACCGCACCATTACAGTCCGCATGCTATTAGTTGCTCTCGACATTAGTAAGACAACATGCCACCAAATTTCGCGTGAGAACTTGGGGAAACGAAAGCTGAATGCCAGATCTGTGCCGCACTTTCTCACACAGGACCAGAAGAGCACGGCGGGCATTAGTGAGCGCTGATTTGCTCCCCGAGGCAGAGAAGCATGCTGCATTCGTCGACAGCATCGTTGCTGAAGAAGAAACATGGTGTTTTCAATACGATACTCAAACAAAGAGGCAGAGCGCCGAATGGCGGTCCACAAGCTCTCCGGCGTCGAGAAAGGTGCGGTGACAGAAGACCAAAACAAAGACGATGCTGATAGTTTTTTTCTATGGCAGAGGTGTCATACAACACGAGATCGTCCCACAAGGGCGGACGGTGAATAAGGAGTTTTATATCCGCGTGCTCCAACACCTGTGTGATGCACTGTGACGCCGTCGCCCTGACTTATGGGAATCTGGACAATGGAGCCTTCTCCACGAAAACGCAAGGCCGCACACTGCTCTCAGCGTGACAAAATTTCTCGCCAAGCACAGCATTACTGTACTTCTCCATCCGCCATACTGGCCTGACCTCCCCCATGCGATTTTTTTCCTGTTTCCTCGTGTGAAGAGAGCCCTAAAAGGTCACTGGATAGGAAGCGTGTAGGCCATTCAAGACGCCACGACAAAGGAGCTGACAGCCGTGCACAAAGAAGCGTTTTCCAACTGTTTTCAATACCTCATGAATCGTTGGAAGCTATGTGTTGACTGCAAGGGAAACTATTTCGAAGGGGTGCTGCAGAAATGATTTCAATGTGAAACGCAGTTTTTAATGTACTCAGTCTCGGAAATTTACGGACAAAGGTTGTGTGTACATATATATATATATATATATATATATATATATATATATATATATATATATATATATATATATATATATATATATATATATATATATAGAGAGAGAGAGAGAGAGAGAGAGAGAGAGAGAGCACCGGACGCTATATTCGGAGGTCGTGGGTTCGGATCCCACCGGCGGCATGGTTGTTTTCTCTGCTGGTTTATAAGTAATTTTCTTTAAACCAATCGATTGGAATTAGAAATTTAAAAAAAATAGAAAACGTTCCCCTCCCCTATGCACCTTGGTTTCGGTGACCGTTGGCTTCCTTATTATATATATATATATATATATATATATATATATATATATATATATATATATATATCCCACTGATAAGCACAACACATAAAAAAACATTCCCCTATGCACCTTGGTTTCGGTGACTGTTGGCTCCCTTCAGAACTTTGTAAACGGGCCCCTCATTTCCTTTCACTTATCTGCTAATAGCTTAACGAGGGTCTCGGTTCTGGCAGTCCTGATGCCATAGGTAGCTTTAGAGGGCTCTCGCACAGTTTCCACCCTCGCCGTTAGATGACGTTCTACGTCACGCTCGCGGTATTACAGGACGTGCTACGTCCGCCGCTATGGTCGAGGGTGGCGCTGGTGAACACTCTCAAGGTTCGCTTACACCCAATGAACATAAATACCCACGAGAGCAGCAGATTGGACAGCCGTCGCCGTAGCTCAGTTGGTAAGAGCACCGGACGCGATATTCGGAGGTCGTGAGTTCGGATCCCACCGGCGGCATGGTTGTTTTTTCTGCTGCTTTATAAGTAATTTTCTTTAAGCGATTTATTATTCTAAGTACTATACTATCCCACTGATAAGCACAACACATAAAAAAAACATTCCCCTATGCACCTTGGTTTCGGTGACTGTTGGCTCCCTTCATAAGTTTGTCAAACGGGCCCCTCATTTCCTTTTACTTATCTGCTAACACACACACACACACACACACACACACACACACACACACACACACACACACACACACACACACACACACACACACACACACACACACACACACACACACACACACACACACACGTATATATATATATATATATATATATATATATATATATATATATATATATATATGACAAACGCCTGTCTCATGTGTCGTTTTATTGCGAGAACGCTTTGGACACGGGGATTCTAATGCGGTACCAGATGCCAGACACATGCAGCATTGACATCTCCAGCAGCGGCCTTTTCATACGCAGGAGAGAACATCCACCGCAGTAACATGAGATGTGCTTACGAACCACGAAATTCATACAAAATAAATAATTGAGCTTTTGTGGAAGTTCAGATTATTTACTTAGAGCTTAGGCTTGCAGACTACTTTAAGCAGCTAACTTGTAGTGGCATCAAGACTCATGTCTGAATCCATCTCATGTCTGCTCGTGTTCTCCGATAGCGTTGTTACAAACAAAGATTATCTCATACCATGTTCCTGGTGCCATGCAATTAAAATAAACCATTTGCGGAAATATCAGATAGCGCTTGAGATTTTCGCCGCATCAGATTGAAGTTCGCAAACTCTTTCGGTAAGCGTGAGGGATAAACTCGACTGCATGTGTGGCGTTCTCCTACGGCGGCCGCAGTGATGGGAGCCGGCTTTTGTTGAGGAGCAAGCGCGCTAATAAAAAAAAAATGTAATGTGTTCTGCTTCTTCATTTCATGCACTGTGTCGCGATGACCGAACCGTGGATCACTAGTCAGCCAGTCTCAATTTCTTGTTATAAGCACATCACCTCCCCATTTAATTGTTATTGCCATTTTTATGCACAGCGCTACATTCAACCCGCTGCGGTGGCTCAGTGGTTAGGGCGCTCGACTACTGATCCGGAGTTCCCGGGTTCGAACCCGACCGCGGCGGCTGCGTTTTTATGGAGGAAAAACGCTAAGGCGCCCGTGTGCTGTGCGATGTCAGTGCACGTTAAAGATCCCCAGGTGGTCGAAATTATTCCGGAGCCCTCCACTACGGCACCTCCTTCTTCCTTTCTTCTTTCACTCCCTCCCTTATCCCTTCCCTTACGGCGCGGTTCAGGTGTCCAACGATATATGAGACAGATACTGCGCCATTTCCTTTCCCCCAAAACCAATTATTATTATTATTATTATTACATTCAAAGAGCTGACCAGGTCCATAGCCAGAGGTTCGACTTGGATCCATGTGCAGAAATATAAATTCGAAAGGACAGAAAACTGTACGTGTAATATCTTCCCGAATAATATCTGAACGAAAACTACCCGTGTTATATCTGCTGATGACGGTGGCCTGTACTCAAATATCGCCACTGATAACACCTGCGTCTTATACCATGAATACGAAAGTAGTACATATTGCCGACGGAGAGAGCTGATTGACGCGATGACAGCCCATAATAAAAACCTGTGACATAAATTGTAAGAGACTGGTGAAACGCAGCGCAAGGTGAAATAGTTCAAATAATAAGCCTCAATTGGCAATTAGGGTAATGTGAAAGAAAAAATGCACAATCCTATGCACAGTTTAAACCCATCAGTTTAAGCTATAACAAAATTGAAATCATTTGTGTGAGCGAAATTTCTTTTACTGTTGGTAGACTTGAATGTGATCCACTCTACCTTGCAGTTTGGATCAATTGTTGGATTTCATGCCGGGGGTGGGCATAATGATGAGTGAACTTCAATGAAAATGAGCCAAAAACTGGCGCTTGCTCAGTTTTGTCTCACGCGTGCTCGCAGTTATGTTGCCTGCCTAAGGTGGCTACTCACTGTTCACGAGTACGGATGTAGGTGTGCATAATCTGAAAGGAGGTTAAATTTTCAAGATGTGCTTATGGATAAACAATGACTAATGATTCGAGTGCTCTGGATTGTGTGTGAATCATCGTAAGTCGCTTGTTTAGAAGCGGCTTAGGGTTGTGCCACGCCATCAATTTCAGGAAGATAACTCGGTGTAGATTTACATATGCAAATGAGCTTGCGATTAATGACTCATGAGTACTGCCACGTACGCGAATATTACGCATGCATCAATTAATATGCAACACTGTTGGGCTTTGCACGACTTGCCTTGAGATGATGCGTTGCCTGTATACCAACGCATACGAACTAACCTGCGTGCTGTCGTATGCTTCTGCAGTATGGGTGTTGCTACCTCTGTGTAAAAGATAGCGTAGGGGTATATTAGACATGTTTGCAATGAGTGTTTTCGCTGCGCGTGCGTGAGTGTGCTAGCAGGTTTAAGTTAAAAAATAACGATTAATCTTTGTGCCATGAAGTTATATGGTATAACGTAGTCCATGTTCTCTAAGAATCTCGAAACTAAGAGCCTCTATATTGATCTTCCAGTGTTCACTCGCCATATTTCTCTATCTAACTAACCATAAATTCTAATTCCGCGCTTTACAGAATGCAACATTATATGCAGTTAGATGCGGGTACTCGGGGTGCACACTGAATAAAAAGTCAAGTGCTAGTTTTACATTTTATGATCGGCATAATGAAATGGTCGTGAGTGCCTTATAGAAGCGATTGTAGAAAAAAAGTTGTGCATAAGCCGTGTACGCGCATTTTTTCGCTCGCGCTTTTATCACGTGATGCTAGAAACGTTGGTGGGCCACAAGTAGCTTTACGTGTGGTTTAAGAAAGCGAGACGCCCGCCGTCTGATGGAGTCAGTTATAACACGTTGAAAAGCAGCGTGTGCAACGCGGTTTGTGTACTGCGCTGAATTAACTACACTGCGCAACACCTTCCACTGCTTCACGTTGGATGGTACACTACTATGCGAAAAACTGCCATGAATTCTTGCGTCCCGGCGGGTGTCAGCTATTTGGGGGTCGAATTTAAAGGCAGTTCTTATGCGAGAGCAGGTCATAGTTAACAAAATTGTCCATTGTTTTGTTGACTGCCATGCGTGGTCAGTAGCGATCACCGGCCGATCCCGAGTAGTTAGTGCCCACCAACTTGTTTGCTGGTTCGACTGGCGGTTGGATGACGCATGCTCTAGCTTCCGCAGCACTGCAATATTTTATCGCAGCAGATTGTTGTTAGCCGAAGAACTGCTTAGGTGAGGTAGCAGCACCCAGTGGGTTTTAATTTGCTCATATTCTTCATATTACTTCCGGACAACTCTGCTCCTTGATCTATAGAGCGCGCGGCGCGAAAATCGGAGAGTATAGAAAAAGAAAGACAAGACGGCCACAGGAAGCATACCCTTCCATGTCTATGAAGAGTTGTGCTTGACATCTAGTCATGGACAAAGGGGCTAGATCCTGCAAGTATGAAGGTTTTCCGTTCCCCACGTCCAAGTTCTCCTAGACGGTTCACAATAAGGTGCATCGTAAGGAATATAATAACTACTGAATGGTTCCTCTTCATTTGTGATGCCTGTAGTTGCGGCTGAAGCACTAATCATGTTAAGATGCACAGCGAACGCATAAAGGCAGTGCGCTGTATGAAAACAAATATTTCTGCTTCCTTAAGTGAGAAGACAATTGCCATATGGAATGACGCCAACGCCATGTTCGCTGGCAGCAATGTGTGTCGGTACTGCTTCAGGAAAGTATCCGTCTGCCGGATCTATGCTTCAGGAAGGAGACAGGTCACATCCACTGACTCACACATATATCCACTCCCACTCACGTTCCCTTACGCTCACATCCACGGACTCACATCTGAAACTTACATCTATGAGTGCGACTAAGGTGAAGTGAGGGCACTGACGAGTGAGTGCTCCGAACTCTGGTACATGGCTTCATGACTGGGCTTCATGAAAGTAAAGTCCTGGAGCTGCGCGCTTCAGAGCCAATTAATAATTTTGTAGTGCCTTTTGTCGGATCGTCACCAGAGTGCCTCAATATGTTCTTTACCTTCGCACTCCAATGTGCGGCCACAGTAAATGGCGGTTGATCGGAATCTAAATTGACGAAGTCTAGTTTGCTGATATCCGGACGTAGATGATGTCTGTTACGAAACATATACTGTTACGAAAGATTCACAACCCTCTAAATATTTTACCTCGGAGAGATAATTAAAATGTTATAATCTAGAGAATAATAGAGAAGCGATATGCACACCGCGTTGTTGCTCCAAAGAATTCGAATAAAATTTAAGAAGGGACTCCTTGAGCAAAAAAAAAAAAATTGTTCTTGCAATGTAATAGTGCCAGTAGTGGGGACAGGTAAATCGTGTTAACTAGTAGGTAGGTAGGTAGTAGTGTCAGTTGTAAGTAGAGATACCGCACCTTTACCAGTGAAATATTACGGGTGAGGAGGAATCCCACTGTACAATAAAATAAAAATAAGGCAGCGTAGTACCGAAAGGTGATTTATGAAAAAAAAATGTAAAAGCTGAAAGGGGATAGGTTGAGAAGGAGTTGATGAAGAAGTTGAAGAATAGGATCTGCCGCCAGCAGCAGCCTTAGCAGAGGGAACGGGCTGGCCCTCGAGACTTTTACCGAAATCTTTTTTTCTACTTCTTTACTTCTCGCTTCTTTCTTCACTTTGAAGATGAAGGTTAAGTGGTTGTCTGGCCGAAGCATAACAGGATTATTTCCTCTTAGAGGTCAGTCTTGCCTGCAGCAAAGGAGAGTGATGTTAAAGAGACACACAGAACAAATAAAATGTTGCCTGTATCGATAAGGTACCCTTTAATCCAAAACGGACCACCCTCGCCGAAAAAAGAGCTTTTATAAGCTACAAAAAAAATCAAGTGTCGCCATGACCGGCTGATCTCTCAAGTAAAACGCGTGCGTTGACCCCCCTTCCCTCCCCCCCTTTTTTTTTTCGCGGATCCCAGAGGCTATACGTTTCCCCACTATTCACTACAAAGCGGTGGCAACCCGTCCTTTTCGGTAAGAACGTCACAAGTTTGAATCGACTGGCGGGAAGATTTTTAAATCCAATTTTCTCAGCGATAAATGCGTCTCTTGCGGCCGGACAAACCTCTACTTCGGCAGAAAGTGTCAGTACCAATTTTTACAGAGAATAATAATTGAATGTAGGTGTTCTCAATATCCTTTTGGTGTGGTTGTCTTTACCAAGAAATTCATTACTTGTTCCGAAGTAATCGAAAAGTTAACTTTTACCTACACACCTGTTCAACATTTTTTTTTACAGTTAGGCACCTAATTTTAATTAGAGATGGGCAGTCAGCGTGCACGAAAAGCCGTGTTGCATTTTAGAATTTGGCCACCCCTGACGCAAAACTAATTCCGACGGCTGCTGTGCGTCGAGCCCGAAAGGCACAGCCAAAAAATGCGCACGTAGCCACTCCCACGAGCACACGTCACTCGATTGCGTACTTGCACGTTGCCTTCTCAGTCCCACCCGTCTGGAGCGGCTGGTCACCTCGAAAGGGAGGCGATAATGAGCGTGGAGTGGCTAATTAGCATTCGCGCGTTCATTATAACCTTTTTGGTTCTTGCAATACGAATATTTTCGATAAAAGAAGAACACGTGGTTTCATGGTGTATTTTAAGATTGATTTCGACGTGGCCCACTATAACTGCCCCATCAATAAAATATTGGTACAGTTTTCACTGGCTGCTTGTCTGCAGGGTGTAATGCCATCGCGTAAGAAAAGCGCTCTGCTCTGCCCTTGTGGGTTCAAGAATCGCAGTCCAAGATAAAAGTGATCACGATGTCCAAAATATTGTCGACAATTTTTTTTCTGCTCTACCAAAAATTTTGTGCGTAGGCGTCTGTACTTAACACTTGAGCTTGTAGAAGGACACGAGTTGAGACGAGTGACACGCTTGACGCCTGCACAGCCTTAATCACAAATAGGCAGACGCATGCCTCCCAAGAAAAATTGGCTTTGGGTCTTGCCCTGCTCCTATCTACTGTTTATAACCCGAGAATGATTGCTACGAATTTCTTCCTTCGCTCCCTTCACCCTGTCCCCATTGCAGGGAATCAAACCGGACACTGTTAATCTCCCTGCCTTCCCTTGCTTGTGTTTCTATCTTTCGTCTTGTTCTTTGGCTCAGGTGGTAGAGAACGTGCACGGAAGGGGCACAGATTTGGGCTGCAATTCACGAGATGCCCCGGAGAAATTCTTAATTCGGTCTGGCACCCCTTGCTTCTTTTCTCGCCTCCTTTGTTTCCTCAGAGGGAAGTAAATATTATCTCACAGACGCTCTACCTGGAGTATTTACCGTCAAAACCATTTGTCTTGTGCCCGTCTTGGAGGTGAAACTTGTGGGTTTTTTTTCTTCTGTGCGTTACCTTTCTCCACGTTCTCAATTATTTGGGCTATTTTGCAGGAACTTCCTGCCTTGGCCCGACTCCAAAAAACTTGGCTTGGATCGCAAAGAGTTTAGGTTCCAGGCTTCGGACGTGAAATGGTTCTGATTTAATAATAAAGCTGCTTGAAACCGAGGGACTGCGCGGTCGCCGCCACATTTCAGCGCTCAGGGAAGATTAAAGATTTTCGCCTGTTTGCAAATAACGTGACTTGAAGCGGTACACCTTGGGGGACAAAAACGCTTACTTTTCTCTCCGCGCGTTTCTATCCGACGTCTTTCCTCTTAGGATCAGAGTAGTACCCTCATGTGCCGCATCTGAATGTAGCACCATGCTATCTGCAGCGGGATCCTACCGGTTACATGCGCGCCGACGGCGTGTGTCGAGAACGTTCTTTGCCTCGATTCAAACCGCATGGAAAGAACTTGTCTCCTCTTCGGCATCTCTCACGGGAATCATGTATGCTCATATATAGGTTTTCCACTAGAGGGATACTACATGGTATAGGCGTTGAGTGTCACAAGGAAAGTGTTCTATTTGTGCTCTCCCTTGCCGAACATCCAATGTGGGCGGAAGACATGTCATAGACAAGGAGAGCCCCGCGTTTTTTTGTGGTGTTTTTCTACCTGTCCGTGTTAATTTGTTGCGCGCTTTAGTGAAATGAAGCATGTGGATCAACTGGTTTGATTTATGTTTTATGGGATTTAACGTCCCAAAGTGACTCAGGCTATAAAAGACACCATAGCATAGGGATCCGGATAATTTGGACCACCTTGTGTTCTTTAACGTGTACTTACATCGCATAGTGCCGGGGCCTCATTTCATTTCGCCTCCATCGAAATGCGACCAGCGCGGCCGTGGTCGAACCCGCGTCTTTCTGGTCAGCAGCTGCGCGCCAAAGCCAATGAGCCACCGGGGCGGCTACATGTGGATTAACTATCACAGCAGTTTGCTTTAAGAAAATTCATTCTTTTGAGATCAGGCAAACGCTACAAACTGTTCCCTTTATGGGCAGTGTCCGGACTGTATTCCCCGTTACAACACAATTCCTGCGGTGGCCCTCTGTAATTAAGCGCTTTTTTTCTCTGGTCTTACAGAACATCATAAAACAGCTGTTAACACGTTCACTTCGTTGTGGTTCACCGGTGGGTCATGGCTTGTATTCCTGCTGTGCGGCACAAATACTGAGTGGCACTGCAAAGCCGTGAGACAGCTCAGGTTGTTCAAGCAGGCAGCAAAAAAAAAAAGACACACACAATGCATGTCGCTATTGCCATTTCTTAGCGGTTCCAATGAAGTTGCTTCGTCCGAGGACCACTGGTGGGTCACACCGCACCCAAGAAAATGTAAAGGTGGCCCACCGGTGGGCCATGACACACGGGGATTGCGGCCTCGAAAATCGTTGCCGCTCTGAATGTGTTAATGCATGGACTGTAGCTCCAGCAGGATTTGGTCACATCTGGATACATTAAAAAAAAAGCGAGTTCAGCATTTCATACTCTGGAAGAATCGACCTTATTACAGAAAGAACATACAAGAAAGCAACGGCATTTCCCAGAGCTGATATAGGCATCTATATCAAGGCTATGCCGAACGTCACACATCCATCGCGGAAGTGGTAAGGTTGGGTCTATGAATGATAAGTATGTAAAAGAAGCAATGCCCTTGGCAAATGCTTTGCGAGCCACAAATCCACTGAACTAAGTAGCTACACTGTAAACACGAATAAGCCTATATGGGAGTAAAAACGGAGTAATCTGTCCTTTAGTGCAGTCCCTTTCAGGGGCAGGGTATGTTGCCCAGGATCCGGAGTAGATTTCAATCACTAAATATACGGTATGCATACTCCTGGTAACGGACTGCAAAGCATAGGAACTTGGTGCAGTCAGCAATCGGAGGAGGCTTTCACACGCGGTACCGTACGTCCTGTGGTTTGCAAAACTATAGGAGATTGGAACCTCGATTAAAATATTCTTAACTGCTTGAACCTCGCATGTTTGCAAGCGGGAATTAGTTTCCATTGCCAACCGTCGTATTCTCTATTTTAGCGATGGAAATCTACTCTAAGGTTTGGGCAGCATACACTTCTCCTTAAACGGGGTGCGCTAGAGGACAGCTCGCTTCCTTTCTACTGCTTTCGTGTTTAGAGTGTGCTGTGACCGCCGTAGCACCAAACACCAAGTGCTTTCGCGCCTGTATGTCATCCGGTGCTGCTTCAGGAGCAAGGTGTTGTGGAAGACTGTGGAAGCTTCGTAACCTGCAGTCTTCCGGAAGTACTTTCATTATGTTTACTAGCTGTTCAGTGTGCAACCTTGAATGACCGCGACAGCGGTACACCTATTGCTTTAGTTTTCTCACTCCAGGTCAGGGTAAAAAGATGGACAACTTTTGAACAAGTGAGCCTACCCGCCAGTTGAAATGTTAGGAGCTACCAAAACATTTGTGATCACAGATGATGACATAATTTGCGCATCTGCGTTAGTCTGACTTCAAAGTTGGTCTACTGGCAGGAATATTTGCTTTTTTGTTCTTGACGCCATCCTCAAGAGTTCATATCCGGCTGTTTTGAAGCGTCGGCCAGCATGCATTAGAGGAGAGTTTTGTGTTTTCGTAGCGCTTGCTAGAAAGACACTGTAAAAGAATACGCAGCGGAGCGCGTAAGAGTAAAAATATTTTTATACTTAATGTCGCGTTTACAGAAAACCGTAAGAGCAAGGTCATATGCGCGTGGAAAAAAGCGCGCTTGGTGGATTGGGTCAAGGAAGGCGCCAGAAAAAATCCTGTGTGAAAAAAAAATATTTTGAAATTTAGAAGATTTGCGTGGGTGCGATAACAGTTAGCGGCATGGTGTCTTTTCTTCCGGTTTGCTGAAGATTATCCGCGACGAATGTTCAGATATATTTGCGAACATCAAAACTATCTACTTCACTGACACTCCGCACTTTCTCTGTGCCTTCTTTCGTTGTAACAGCTATTAACCTTTTTGATTTCATTAAACATGCGAGGAGGAGGCGAAAAAGACGCAAAGAAACCGTTAAGTCTCTGAATACTGCCCAGCACACGTGTCAACTCAGGAGCTCGTGTCAAGAGCTCGCGGCGCGCGGAGAGACTAGCAGCAGCGATCAAACAAAAGAAAAGTGGCTGCTGCCTTCATGACAACGTCGCTGGACGTTCGTGACCCTTGTCATTACATGTGCAAAGAAAACATGTAATATTTACTTCCTCTTTCCGCCCGCCTACACACGCCTTCGCGTTGACATTTTCTCTTGCGCTTGTATAAAAGAGCTAAGGGGCCGAAGAGATGGGGGCGAGCGGAAAACTGTAACTGCGCCCCCAATTGTGCGCGCGAACCGTAGCCGCTGTACGGAGCAGAGAAATGAGCTTAAGAGCGCGCCAGCGAGGTTTATCGCCCTCGTCACGTACCCCCATAGTGCGCGGCTCAGGCCTGCACTATGTATTCTCATTTATGATTCAGGAGGAGAGCGACCTTTCGATGGCAGCGCTCACCAATAACCGAAGCGGAACTACGAATCTCATTTAATGCAGCGTTATTCGCTCTTCCAGCTGCCAAGTGGTAGGAAAACGCAACTACAGAATCGAAAATTGGGTCACAATAGCCCATAGCAGATAATCTGGGACCCGCTTTCAGGAGCAGTGTTTCGATTAATTGTGGAATGTGCTCGCTGTTTCTGTCGCCGCATGTATTCATCTAAACTGCGCGCCACAATCCGTTGTGCTCTGAGGAGACCGAGCGAGCCTACGTCGCACGTAACGAACTGCAAAGCAGACCGGCAGGAGACAATGTCTGTATGACAAGCGGGTACAGGCACTGTGCAGTGTAGATTCTGGGCCCCATGCTATAGCATATAACGCGCGCTGCGAGCGGCTAAGTGCGCGAGCTAGTCTGTCCATGGAATAACCCGCATTTTTCGTGCGCGTTTTTCAAATGGGGTACCTGGAAGCAGGAGTTTCACTTAAGTTTTCCATCTCGCTTCGTAGTCGGGCCTTCGTATCTGCAGAAGCTGAATATTGTCAATAAGAACAAAAGCAAAATAAAATAATCTGTTATCATTCATACCTTTCTTTGCAAGACACAGCATTCATAGTTTCACACACCATTCTTGGGGTGGTACTTAAGAGCAAGTAGTGTAATCAATTAGTTCTGGCGAATAATTCCAGCTTAATGTGGAATAATTTTGCGCATTCGAATAATTAAGCTTCAAGGTGTTCACTGCTCCTACGACATGCAGTTGCTGCATCTAACCAGTTTATTACTTGAAGAACAATACATGTCCACTGATAATGACACTCGCCATCCGCGCTGCAGCGTCCTCACTGCGTGTACACCGGTGCAAGCTGCACATTTGTGCGAAAGCACAATTCCAATGTGCAAACCCCGAGCATGATCTTGCGATGTTTGTGGGTTTGCGGCATCACTGCGGAGGGTTCCGCCATCCCACAACAACGTTTAAACTCTCAGCGCCCTCGCTTGGCCGATACTCCCGCACACGCAGCGTCGCCGGCGCGCTCCGCCGACCCCGCTCCCGACGCACGAGAACCATCTGTGTCGGAACCATGGGAGCAACCGCGTGGCGGCGATGGCTCAATTGCACTCGCTCGTCCTACTCGGTTAATACTATGTTAAAACCCTAGCATTTACGGCACTCGAAACACCAGGATAAGCTAACATTGGAGAACCAACAGTAAAGTACCGAGAAGCCAACGTTGATGCAAATCTGCTTCCGCACGTTTATAGAATATAGGCAAAAATTCTCTCTCATTATTTTTAGGTTGACTCTCGATTGTTTTATTCGTCATTAAAGCATAAGAAAAATTGTTATTGTTCCACTCTTCAAACCACGAAGGGACTCGCGTAGGGCTAAGATTCATCTTTTTCAAACGCCATGTGCATGCGCTGTACTTAAGGTTTAAAGAATAACGTGTAAGTGGAGATGGTGGGAGGAAGAAGTGCTTTCTCATTTTTTTTTTTTGCTGCAGACCTCACTTGCACCGTACTGAATCAAGAAGGCGCCAAGCTGCGCTCTTTAATTTAGAACATTCATTCATACGATGTTAAAATTAACTTTCAGGAGCCAATCGATACTCAGCGTGAGGTTTCATAAAGCAATGAACGTTTATTTGAGTTTGCTACGATTTCTCGAAATCTCATAATGAATGAAAAACTAATACTCGAACCATAAATAAAGAATGTCATGAAAACACCAGGAAAATATAATTACCTGTTTTGGAACACCAATTCGACCATTTTTTTTTCCGGTATCCAAAGTCTCAGCTTTTATAAAGGTCAATCACTGGTCCTTTTCATTAGCTCATACAATAAGCAACGGGGGGCACACGGAGTCGTATAGATAAAAAAAATAACCGCAAAAGGGTTTACTGCATCCAAGACGAACAATAGCACAAAAATGCACAAGATAAATTAGCGTCCTGGTTGGAAACCGAAAGGGCGCACAAAAATTGCTAAGTTCGGTAAAGTTTCGTTCGCAAGTTTTTTCCCTATCTGCACCCGAGTGATTGCCGCTGTGCAGAACAGGAAGGTCGAGGGGGGGGGGGAGGGGGGTCACTTCGTGCGCTGACAGCTTCCATTAACGGCGACAGGAAGGAGCAAACACAAATAAACAAACAAAAAAAGAAGACAGGCGATGGAGTTATAGAATCTAGACCTTTTTTTCTCACGTGGATATCATGCTAGAAGCTCGGTGTACTCGGGGAATGCACGCCATGTTTTCCATTTGAACGCTTTGATCGGCATTATTGCTCAGGAAAACTTGACACTGAGCTGTCGCCTGTAAAACATTCACGCACGCCAGCACCATTGCGGCCCTATCCGGCCGGCGTAGCAATCTCAAGCTTGTCCTGGAAGTACGGGTGGTGAGCGATAAAATACGTTGGCAGCACAAGCGATCGGCACAAAAACTTTGACGAGAGCAGCTGTTCCCAACGCTGCAAACAAGGCCAGTAATAATCCAGGGTTTACGCAATACAACAGAAAAACGAGCTGAAAAAAAAGAGCAAGAACGATTAGGCTGTCTAATATGTGACGGAATTAAACGATTACTTTCATGAAGAACGACGCTAAGCGGGTACAAAAAATTTTTTTTAAGCGTTCCAAATTTTAAGGCTTCGGGAAAGTAGCGAAGGTAACCAAAAAGTTGTTACCTTTACGCATGGCGATTTGATCGACTAAGTTTAGAGTAAAGGCCGCTGCCAGACATATTTCGGTCGCGTTCTTGTGTATCGTTTACCTGCGCAGGGGAAGTGCGAGGCCAACAACAAGCAGACAAGCTACGCGCTTAGCCAAACTATAGCTAGCTGTTTATTTCAGACACATTGTTCACACTGTAAACGCCGAGAAAACATACGAAGACGGCTAAAAACCTGAAGCGCCAGACCGCACAGTAACTACTGTTTAATGTACTGACTTCATGATATTCATCCATATCAAGCGAAATTGCTGCCCAGCTAACGTTTTTTCATCTTTTCATTTCCTCTGCTCATTTCTATGCGATTTATTTTCCGGCGTTTTGCCAACAAATAACAGTTATTTTTCAAACAGAACTACGGAGGGTGACTGTTGACGCAAGAGTTTTCTTTGGTCCCAATGTGCTACGGTCCAAATGTCTGGTTGACACACTAATTCCTGTGTTTATGCAAGAGTTTGTTTTCTTCCTTCTGAATGCAAAAATACTGTGGTCTGTAAGAAAAAATATAGGTCATCCATATTATCGCGGAAGATGAGGCACAGTCTACAACTCTTTGGTATGAACTTACTGAACTGTGATAAAGAATGCCATATGAACGAATCTATTACCTTTTCTTACGCTTCTAATGCTTGTTGAAAGAAATATAGTTGGAGTGAACTGATGTGTTCCTAATCTGTAGTTCAATGCTTGTATGAGATGTACATGTCCAGGAACGATTGTGCCAAAAGAATAAAGTGGAGATACACTAAATATTGATTAACTCACGAGCGTGTCCGTGCGCTCACTTTAACGAAAATGAGCAGGGCGTGGAGGCTGTTTTGGTATCTGAGATGACATCTAGATCGCGTAATTCTTTTATTGATGCCCAGTCGATCTTCCACACTAGGTCTCTAACTGCTGTTTGAGATAGGTGTCTATGGCCAGGTCTTCTACGCTAGTGGCCATTCGCAAGTTCTTCGAATGTGTCATGTATTTCTTCTACGTGTGTGGTTGTCGCGTAGCTGTGGTAAGTCATTAATGCTTCACAACTTTTCCATCCTGCAGCACTATTGCTAGTCGTATTGATTCGGTAGCGCAGTGAGAAGTTATTGCTTTAATGTGTCCCTCTACAGAGTTAAACATAGAGTTAAGCAATGTTCCATCGCATTAAACGCACATTTCCTTGTTGTCTCTTCTCCATGCAGTGAAAGCTAAGCTTTGAAGATTGGGTTTGTTTGTTTTTGAAACAGTAAAATCATCGTATGCGCCATGGGCGGAATATGCGACTTTTCAAACGCCGTAATACTTCATTTCAAAATGCTGTTTGAAAATTGTTCCATTGTTACGTGGGACAGGTTCTTGAAACACAAATGTTATATGAAGCATTATTATGAAACATGGTACCAGCGCAAGAAACAAGGACGAAGAGAGAAAGACAACACGATCGCCGGACATCAACTGAAATTTATTGCACACTTGTGGGACTTTTATATGCAGAGAAGCACCACTATCGCCACCAACCGTTCACAGCTATCAACACACGCCGGTGTACAAAGGACGAAAGCATCTGAACTAAAGAAGGACAATTCAACCAACTGCGTACAAGAGCACATCGCAGACTTTTTGTTTTCTTTTTACCTATTTTACCTGCCTGAACCTACAGTCACATATGTCTGCAAATAATCAATTTCCTTTTTTTCCGAGCGCGACAGATGGGGCACTGATACACTTATCTTTTTCATTCAATATGCATAAGGCTTCGAAAATTTCCCAGCTTCGCTGTGTGCCGAACCTGCGCAGAACACGTGTATCCCTCAGAAACGCTTTGCATGCCGGCTTGTGCAAGCAACGACGAATGTGGGCAGCTAAATGGCCCCCGCCACTTACCGAATCGATATTCCGGCTATGCTCTAGCAAGCGCTCGTTGAATTAAAAAGATAAGTGTATCAGTGCCCCATCTGTCGCGCTCGAAAAAAAAAAGGAAATTGATTATTTGCAGACATATGTGACTGTAGGTTCAGGCAGGTAAAATAGTAAAAAAGAAAACAAAAAGTCTGCGATGTGCTCTTGTACGCAGTTGTTTTAATTGTCCTTCTTTAGTTCAGATGCTTTCGTCCTTTGTACACCGGCGTGTGTTGATAGCTGTGAACGGTTGGCGGCGATAGTGGTGCTTCTCTGCATATAAAAGTCCCACAAGTGTGCAATAAATTTCAGTTGATATCCGGCGTTCGTGTTGTCTTTCTTCTCTCTTCATCCTTGTTTCTTGCGCTGGTACCATGTTTCATAATAATGCAAACCAACTAGCCCAGCTGACTGCCCTTAGTTATATGAAGCGGTGTTGTCTAACCTCTGCTCTTTGCGTATCCCATTTGCCCGAAAAAAAGTGCTGCAAACGTTTTTTTTTTGTAAACTTCATATCTTTAATGTCGACCCCGAAGAAAATATTGTGCTTACCAAAGACCAGCGGAAAAAGGAAACGAGAAGTAATTGACTTTCCACACTCAAACCGAGAGTCGAATTAAGAATGAAATGTGTAGAAATGGCTTGTACAAATGTCTTCGGTCTCGTTGTATCGTTTATTATGCCGCAAAAACGTTTTGGCTCTCGTGAGGCTTTTTGTAGCGATAGCTACATTACGGTAGCATTTCGAGCCTTCAGCGTGGCGGCGCCGCCACCCTGTGGCTGCGCCGCCACGCTGTCACGTGGTTGGTCACGTGGTGCGGAGCAGCCGCCGGCGGCGCGGCGCCGTGGCTGATCACATGGTTAGTCACGTGTTCGTCACGTGACCAAGTTACACTTGGCCAGCTGTAGCTATCGCGTCACTCCAGGTTTAACCAAAGCTAAACCACCGCCAATCTTTTAGTGCTGCTGATTAAAGTCACGCACACATCGTTAGAGCTCTCATTGTGCCCCAAGTCAGCTTCGCTAAAGTCGCACAAAACTAAGAAAGGGCGCGACGCACACACAGACTTGGAATTTTCTGAACCTGCTTAGACATCCCCCCCCCCCCCTCTTCCTCGTCAAGCGATAAGGAGATATTGTATGAAGAAATATTACACTGGCGACGAGTTTTAACTCCACGGTTATATGATGGGCCCCCCGAACTTTCACGGTGATCGTCGTGGAACGTGCACCAGGCGCTTTGGCCGCGCCGCTACGTTTCCCGCCACTTCCTTGCAGTGAATTCATAGGGTTCCGTCAGGATGCCGGTGCCGGAAGAGAGTATTCAGCTACTAACTGAATCCTGCGAGCGAGTTCCCTCTGCCAAATTTCTCCTATAGAGGCAAGCGCCCCTTTCGGGGGTTAGATTTGGCCACGACCTGTGAGAACTGAGTCGAGAGTCTTCTCGGAAATTTCACTGGCGCCTAATATAAGCCTACTTCAGTCTGCATGCTCAATTTGAAAATGCGCAAAAGGGCCCGAATACAATATGAATGACAGGTGCGGCTGCATTATAATAGCCACCATTATAATCTCTATCTAGTGTTAATTGGCTAAGCTTTCTACAGTTCCCGTGGAAAGCCTTGCACACACGTTTTTACGCGCCACCTGAAGTCTTCACTCATGAACTAGGGAGCCAAAAAGCGCACATCTGTCTTTAGCCATTAGGGACCCAACACGCCGCTCAAGCGTTAAATTATTAGAATTGAAATTGTGTTTGCAATATGCTGCGAGCAGACGCCCACAATCTGCCTTCATTTTGCGTTCAATTTTTCTGTCAGGCAATTTTTTCATGGCATTGCCGCAAGTGATCAGCGTAGCAAGGCACTCCAGCTTTACACTTATTACTGGAAATCTAGACGCCTCCACATTCAACCTCGCACTTTCTGGGTGATGCTTTAGTGGCCGTTAGAGAGTGTCACGTAAGACGAATTGAGGGATTCCACCACCAACACCCATACAGTTTGCTAAAGCGGCCTCAAAATTTCACGCCATATTTAGGCACATCTCGTATACACGACTTGGTCTATATACGCTCCAATTCCAGGCTGTGAATCGCCATTGGTAAAGTGGTATGGCCTAGGAGTTGCACGGTTAGCGCATGTCTTAAAGCAGCCACAACTCAGGAAGGCGTAAGGTAGGCCTCTCCAATGGCACCAAGTGATAATTTCAATTTGAAAAGGTGCGCTTGATGCTAAGGAGTTATTTAAGGCATCTTATAACGATTATAAACACGCATATGGTGAAGCTTACATTCCGTACTTAGCGATATATTCTGTTTTGTATATATTATCGTAGATATTATTAGCAACAGATAATATGGTGCGAATACTCGGTATCTAAACAGCAGGGTAAAGTATGCGTGCAGAATTGTTACGTCAAGTTGATATAAAAGGAGAACTACTTGAAAGGTGCTGGTGAAAAGGGTTTCACTTTGCAGCCAGTCAAGTCACATCCCGATTTAGGTGGTTATGCATTTCAATTATTATCTTTGCGAGAGAATAACTAAAAATTTGTGGGAGGTGTTCTCGGGTTTTTAGTGCGTAAAAAGTGTAGTGTCGACAGGTTATAAAATGCAGTTAGAGTGACTTAATGACTCAGATTACAAATATAAAAATGAAAAGTAGACTAATATTTCCGTTTTGAAGAGATTACAATGCTACGGAGTGAGAAATGAAATTTATTGTATATTTGAAGGATTTGCAATCGGCATGTTCAGTAGCTATGGAAGAGCTGCAAATGTGCTTCACGAATTCTAAAAAAGTTCCGTCTTTCTAAAACTGCCGCTCTATGCCGCATTACTAAACAGTTGAGCACTCAACGTAAAAAAAAGAGTCAGTAATTCAAAAAGATCGAAGATTCCAAGCCTAATAGCGCTTGGTAAACGGATTAAAATCAAAACTACCGCGCTGAGAAATATCTCTATGACGAAAACCCTCTTTAGTACAGAAAAACAATGATTACACTGAGCTAATCTTTATCTCTGTCACTTACCGTTACCCAAAGTCCCATGAATAATCAAGTCATAAGTTTAGAGGCAATGCTAACGTGACATGCTTCCTGCACTCCAACTACCATACCGTTCTGCAACTGTCCAATTTTGCTCGCGGTCGTTTTAGCCCACGTCATCCAGAAAAGGTGCGCTGTTCTGAAATGTCGTTATACCGGATGCTCAGGCTTTCAACACATACCCAGACAACGAGGTTTGCTACTCAGAGGTATAGTGGAGCTTATACGGCACCCCTAAAGACCAAAAGGGCCACCGCGGTGGCTCAGTGGTTATGGCGCTCGGATGCTGACCCGGAAGACGCGGGTTCGATTCCGGCCGCTGCGCTCAGATTTCGATGGAGGCGAAATTCTAGAGGTCCGTGCACTCTGC
Organism: Amblyomma americanum; assembly: GCF_052857255.1. NCBI lineage: Eukaryota > Metazoa > Arthropoda > Arachnida > Ixodida > Ixodidae > Amblyomma > Amblyomma americanum. Next base: position 206,322,603 of record NC_135497.1, on the reverse strand, counting down.
GACATCAGTGCAAGTTAAAGAACCCCTGGTGGTGAAAATTTCCGGAGACCTTCACTACGGCGTCCCTCATAGCCTGAGTCGCTTTGGGACGTTAAGCCCCCATTAACAGTAAACCTAAAGACCAAAAGATCTAAGTTGAGGACAAACGCTCCTACATTAAACAGATTTAGAGCTTATGGTGCCAACACGGCTAAGAAACGAACCTCGTTTTTGGTTACTTTTGACAAAAACGGCACATGGAGAAAGCAGCAAATTATTAGTAGAGATTTATACGGGCAGGTTCACAAGGACTCTGCGTAGAGTATATGTTATATTCGCGCCTCTAAAAAGTATCAAGAGCGGAGGCAGATTTTTGTTTCATGTTATGAATATTTTACAGTACATAAAAGATTTTAGTAATTGTCTGGACAGTGAAATTTCACAGGAAAGTGGAGAAAAGACAACTCACTACCAGGCAAGATCGAGTGCATGATCCTCTCACACCAACTGAGATGCAATGGCGGCTATATTTGATTTTAGTTTCGATTATGTTTATTGCATGCATACAGCCTAGCTTAGACGCTGTTCATCGGTCCTGCTCCTGAGCGCAGCTATGGACGTTGTGCTCTCGAGTGAAAGAGTGGTGAATACCACGTCAGCTTTGGTACGGCAATATTCGGGAAGCGCGTGCTGTTGATACAGGTTGCGAAGTGCCCGTTAGGTATCAGGGGGCGTGTCAGTTTGCTTGCTTCGAATCGTCGCGCTCCTGCTTGGCCGCCGACAAGCATCGAAGAAGCAGCCAGTGACGCAGCCACGTTTCGTATACACCATTCCTGCCCACGACAGTACGTCCTGCTGCACTTTAAGCTGGATAAAAAAAAAACTTTCCAAATCGCCAGAGACCAAGCTGTTCACCACTGGCACATCATTGGTGAACCATCTAGGTATGCTTGACAATAGTGACAAGCGAACAATTGATCAAGCAAAAGAAGGCCAAGCATAGCCAACAATTGGACAAACCTTTGACCATGAAACTGTCAATGAAAAAAGCCAGAGCACTTAATTAAAAATTTGTATTTTCGACCAAAGACTTTCTGCGACGTTTGTTCTAGCGCTTTTCCAGCATGCAAAGTATGTTGCCCTATGTTTATCCTAGCATTTTTTTTCATGCAGTTCACGCAGTTTCTGGCAAGCTAAGTCTCACGATGTTGATTTTAGTGTGAACAGTATAAGCCTCGTGCCAATTTCTTGGATGGATGGATGGATGGATGGAAGGTAGGAGCGTCCCCTTTAAAACGGGGCAGTGGTAGTTGCCACCATGCTGTTTTTTTTTCCATTATTTTTGTTTAACTCTGCTGTAAATTGCTAATAAAATTCGCCATTTTTTTGTAAATACGTCTTCCTAAACCTTAAAACTTATGTCACCTCTCTGCATTTGTGCCACCAATCCTCCAATCGCTTTTTGCTAATTTCCACTGCCGATTTATTTACATGACTATTGTTATCTCTAAACCCTAAGGCTTCAGGAAGAGTGACTGCACCTGCATGGACATCGGGATGGATACCATCACATTTTAGAATGAGGTGTTCTATTGTCTCTACAAATTTACCACACACAGCACATGTGTAATCTTCTTCGTTAAATTTTTTTTGTAGCTGCGCGTTCTAAGACACCCTGACCTAGCTTCAACGAGGAGGGCACTGCCTCTTGAGTTATCATAAAACGTTTCCTTCCTGATCTGCCTTTTCCAGCATCGATATAGTTCTACACAATGCTTCTTTTCCATTGAATCTATCCAATGTTTACCTTCGACGTTTTTAACCTGTCGTTTAATGCTCTTTCTTTCACCTTCCTCGTCTCTGGCAAACTTACTGACCAGCTTTCTAGTTCTTTTCCGCCACTGTGTGTCAACGCTATTTTGTAAAGGTAGTTAAATACCTTAGCTGCCCACCTGTTATCGTCCAATTTAATCAGGCGCTCTTCGTATAGTACTTTACTCTGAGCTTCCCGTGCTTCGAACGTTGCCCAGCCCATATCCCCCTGTACTGCCTCGTTTGTGGTTTTCCCGTAGGCACCTAGTGCTAATCTTTCAACAGTTCTCTGATTTACTTCTAATCGCGACTGAACTTCAGCCCTTAAGCATAGAACTGCATTCCCGAAAGTAAGCCCCGGCACTATTATTCCTTTCTAAATACCTCTGAGGACTACTTCATACCTGTTGTACCTCCACAATGCCCTATGTTTCATTATCCCGGCATCTCTTCGCCCTTTTGCTATGAGAGACTGTTCGTGCTTTTCCGTGTACATAAGCCCTTTGTTTACCCATACCCCGAGGTATTTGTATTCGGCCACTCGGGGTATTTCATGGCCTTGTATTGTAAGCCCCTGATCAGTTGTACCGTTGAAAACCATAACACCTGACTTAGTTGCGCTAAAACTGAAACCTAGACTGTCTCCTTCGTCTCCACAGCAATTCACCAAAGTTTGAAAATCTTCCTGGCTATCTGCTAACAGTACAACATCGTCCGCATACATTAAACCCGGTAGTCGTTGCTCAACAACCTTTCCGCCTAATGTGTAGGACAGATCATAACCTAGATTGCTTCCTTGTAGCCTTCGTTCCATACCTATCATATAAAGCATGAACAGCAGCGGTGATAGAGGACAACCTTGCCTTAATCCTTTGTGTACCTGGACAGTTGTTGTACTCTTAATTCCTTCCCATGTTATTTCAACTAAATTTTCTCGATATATTTCCTGTAGAAACTTAATTACCTCATGACCGACACCTTCACCTTTTAATATGTTCCACAGGAATTCCCTGTTCACGTTGTCGTATGCACCGCTTATGTCCAGGAAGGCTAAATGCAGAGGTCTGTTTTCCGCCTTAGCTAATTCTATGCACTGGGTAAGCACGAACAGGCAATCATCTAAGCGCCTACCACTTCTGAACCTGTTCTGAAGATCTCCGAGTATTTATTATTTTCTACCCATCACTGCATTTTTATTTTCACCGCCTGCATCGCCAGCCTGTATGCAACTGATGTTATCGTAATCGGCCAGAATGATTTTATGTTCGTCTTATTGCCTTTCTCTTTTTAAATCAAATTCATTTTACTCTGTTTCAAGCTGTGCGGAATTTACTGATTTGTTATGACTGCCCCTTTCCATGTACAAGCAGTGAGACCTGGTGAGCAGTGTGAGCAGAGAAGAAAGTGCACGTGCCAGAAAATTTTATTTTTTGCCCCCAATGGAAAGGGAACTAAAGAGCACAAATATCGAATAAAACAGGAGGAAAAGTATGCAGCCCGTTTTCAACGTGTTCCTAGTCCCGACGACCGTAAGTATCCTTTTCGCGGAATCCTGAAAACTAGTTTGTGTCGTTTCAAAGAGCCTCCGTGTTTTATATGCATTAAAATAGTGAAAAGCAACATTTAGACACAAACTAAAGCTCACGATCTAAAGTTCAGTTCTAGATGCCAATTCGAATTGGAAAAATGCCCGAGGGAACTGGTTCCGCGTTACAAAAGGACGGAAATTTGGGCGTGTTATTTTGAAGCACCGTTATTTTGAAGCACCACAACATAATTGCTTTGCTTACACCGAAGCTTGCTCTGAAAAAAATATGGAGGGAAGAATGTTTACTAAGAAACCTATCACCGTGCAGGCGTTTGTCCTTTTTAAGTGTTTGGCGATTTATTTATTTATCTATTTGGAATATTACCGATGGGGTTTACATAAAAAATAGCAGGTAAAATGCGGTCAGAAGAGCTCATGAATATCGGTATTCTAATCTGCAATCGAATCAGGAATCGATGCATCAATCAGAAATGCAACAGATACATCAGGTAGCCTTGGTTCTGCCCTTGGTATATTTTGTGAAGCAAAATTATACCCTATTTACGCTGCTGAAGGTATAGTTTCCTCAAAATATTCCCAATATTCCCAATATTAGAAAAGTAAGCAAGGTGCCGGCGCTGCGTCAAAAAGAAAAATGCTGCAGACGGTAAATCAAACAGTGAAAAAATATGATGGTTTGGTTTGGTTTATGGTGATTTAGCGTCCCAAAGTGACTCAGGCTATGAGGGACGCCGTAATGAAGGGCTCCGGAAGTTTCGACCACCTGGGGTTCTTTAACGTGCACTGGCATTGCACAGTACACGGACCTCTAGAATTTCGCCTCCATCGACATTCGGCCGCCGCGGCCGGCATCGAACCCGCATCGTTCGGGTCAGTAGCTGTGCTCCAAAACAACTGAGCCACCACGGCGGCCGAAAGAATATGAGGCACTAAAGCTATCTATGAGCTTTTCCTTTCTTTACTTGTCACTTCTTTCTTATCCAGGCAAAGTAGAAGGCTTCTCTGATAACACAACGCCCATGAAACATTGGACCTGCAGCGAGCCTCTGTAGCTGTTGACGCAATTAATTGTTAAATGAGTATAGACGCCTACTTTTGAAACGAAAGCTTCACTTGGATAGCTGCAGCGCGTTTCGTGTACGCCGGAGTTTGACCATCAGCCGACCTTCAGCCCAATCACGTTTATCTCTTCCTTACGGCACGATTCGGGCGTCCACCGATATACGGGAGACAGTTACTGCGCCATTTCCTTTCCTCAACACCGGTTCGAATGTTCACTGATATATGTGAGACAGTTAGTGTGCCATTTCCTTTCCTCGAAACCAATTTTAAAAACCAATCTTCAATTTTCTTCGAAATCAAAGGAAAGGCGCATAACTGGCCCCCTGGGACAGTGGAAACCTCAGTCGCGTTTTAAGTTACGTGGCGGTAGTGACAGATGTGTGTTACATGTGTTGGCATTTACAATGTTGTAGCAGAAACGCAGGCACTGAAGCTATAGACCTTCGGCGGTCTTTGTGTTCATTGCCGTTGGCGTTGACAATGTTCTAGACTCCGATGATTTTGAGATCAAGCCGCATAACTGGCTCCCTGGGGCAGTGGACGCCTCAGGCCCGTTTCACATGCATGCGATTTTCGCCTGCGACACTGCGAATTCTGTCGGTATGCGACTGGGGAGGGCCGTCGGTCTAGTCGCAGACGGCTTGCGATCGAGTTCCACCCGGTTGGAATTCAGTCGCAGCGTCGGTTTGTTCGCTCTGCGACTGACCAATGGGGAACATCTTAACGTGTGGTCACGTGCTACCGCCGCCGGAAGTTCAGTACCGGAAGTGGCGAAGCGCCAAATGCAAACGGTGTTTTGGAGCGCTGCACTCACGTGGCCGCACCGTCGGTGTTGTGGTTTTTCGAGCGCAGGCAGGGGCTACTAGTCGATATGGCATTCCGCGCTGGTGAAGCGAATCGCGCTGCGTTCAACGAACTGCTTATCGACGTAGTCGCCAAGAGACCGATTTTATGGAATGTATGTTCTAACGAATACAGGAAAAATTCCAACAAGACAGGTATATGGGAGGAGATTCGCGATGCCCTCCGACAGATCGACCCCACAGGTACGTACCATTTTTTTTTTGTCTACTGTTTCTGTTTTTGCAAACGGGTGTGGATTGCAGTGCCGAAGCTCTAACCGCGAGCGATTGTGATTTCCCTTATATTGACAGTATACGGCAGGCGCATGTGAATAGCTGCACACGTGGATTCTCGGCGTTTTTCAGCCGCACGTTCTGCATCGTTCTGTTTTGCGAGGAAATAAACACATCACTAAAGCACAATATACTGCACTCGTTATTAAGAGAGAAAGCGCGTATAGGCAAAACGAGTCCTTTTGAATGTGCGACCGACTCGCTCAGCAGCACGTGCTCTCTACATACTGTGCCCGGCTCGAGGCATGCAAACTTTTTCTCCTCCTTTGTTTACCCTCTGCGGCGCCCATGTGGGCTTCGCACTTGCATTCCGGGGGAAAAAAAAGTGAATTTAAACTATCGTGAAGGGAAAACAAAAATCTGACGGCCTTTGTTCACGTGCGGAAGAGGCTTGTTTTTTTCTTATTCATTTTTCTGCCTAAATCTGCACTTTCTTTGTTCACGGCGGGGGGCCACGCCAGTACCCGTTTCGGTACGGCACAATCATGACTTACTTCACCGCTGACTGCATGATTAATGCTCCAGTCTCTGCCTCAAATTCCAATGGTGGTGAAGAGGAAAAATATCCGCGTGCTGTAAAATGTCAATGCGCACTAAAATAACAAATTATCAGAATTATTCTGGGTCGTTTTGAGCTGCTGATATTTCTCTGCTGTCAAATGTCGAAATGCACTATCTCGGCACCGATTCCATTCGCAAACTGCTTAGTGCATGTTCACCGTTACTGGAGCGTGCAGTCCGGTCCATGCTTTGTTCCTCAGAGCTAACTCTGGGAACATGCTATACGCTTTGTGGCACATGCTGAAATTCATTTAGGTGTTTTAGTTAATTGTTTTCCTTAACTAATTTTAACATTTTTTTCAGTAACTGTGGACGTTGTGCAAGGCCGGTGGAGAAACCTAAAAGACACGTACCGCAGAAAACTCAGGGATATTCAGAACTGCACAAGAAGCGGAGCAGGGGCCGTGCCCAAGAGCAAGGCCTGGATATACATAGAAAGAATGCATTTCCTCAAAGACCAAATAGATATGCGGCAGTAAGTAGCACTGCAATATCTACAACCACACATTTTGCACAGATTAGATTTTACTTGCTTGTGTTTACCTCGAGATATACAAAAATGAGAAATTGATGTTTTGCAAACATTTTTGCTTGGTGCATTCTTCATCTAATATTAATGTGTGCGTTGTTTTACCGGTTAGTTAATTTAATTCAGATACATGAATGGCAAGTTTGTAGACAGGCGAGTGTAATTCGCATGCTCTCGGCAAGCCGTGGTTTTCACAGTGCTGCCGCCAAACTCAATAAGCGAATTGCTATGTTCACTCTGTAAACACTGTTTATGTATGGCGTTTCCTGCAGAGGACACAGCAGTATAGAACCTGAGGTTGTCCTCGAAGAGGAAGAAGAAAGCCTGCGGCCACACTCACCAGCACCATCATTTGAGGAAATTTTTGTGGGCCCTGACCACATATCCATCGACCAAGAGTCCGCCGGCCATCCACAACCCTCTACCTCACATGAACAGAATAGGACTTGCGCCTTAGCGTCCTCAGAGGCAAACGTGCCCCAGAGGAGTAAGAAGCGTAAAAACGAGCTGGATGTAGTAAACGCCCAGCTCGATGTTGTAAGGAAAGCCTTACGTGCGCATACGGCACCAGACAGTGATGAATATTTTTTGCTGTCATTGAAGCCATACCTGGCTACTGTGCCTACTCACATGAAGCACCACCTACAGATGGAGCTTCTTAACATCTTGGGGAGCTATAGCCAGGGGCAATATCTACCCCATCTGATTGTCTCTCCACAGTAATGTAAATACAAGGTCTGCCCTGAAAGTAATGAAACAAGTCGCAGCTTGGCGCGCGTGCACTAGATTGGGAAACTGGTTTTGGAGGAAGGAGGGGGAACCTTCAGCTTCACAATGCAACGGGCTCAGTTGGCTTCGAGTAAGCAAAGCGACTGGAGATATTTTAGCGTGTACCCCTGTTTCATCACTGAATCATAGAAACCATGGAGCGAACTGTGGAACAGCGAAATGCTCTGAAGCTTTGCATTAAATTGAGAAAGTCGCCTACCGAGACATTCGACATGATAAAGACAGCATGTGGTAATGATACAATGTCGAGATCGTGAGTGTTCCAACGGCACAAAGCATTTGCAAGAGGCCGTGAAAACGTTCAGGACGACACAATCAACATTACCAACCGTAACCGTCGTTGACGGGCGCCCTTGCTCGTCGTGTTCTTCACGGCCGCTTGCAAATGCTTTGTGCCATTGGAACACTCACGATCTGGACATTGTATCATTACCACATGCTGTTTTAATCATGTCGAATGTCTCGGTAGGCGACTTTCTCAATTTAATGCAAAGCTTCAGAGCATTTCGCTGTTCCACAGTTTCTATGATGCAGTGATGAAACGGGTACACGCTAAAATATCTCCAGTCGCTTTGCTTACTCGAAGCCAACTGAGCCCGTTGCATTGTGAAGCTGAAGGTTCCCCCTCCTTCCTCCAAAACCAGTTCCCCAATCTAGTGCACGCGTGCCAAACTCGACTTGTTTCACTACTTTCAGGGCAGACCCTATAAATGCAGTATATGTAAATAAAAGAATCCACATTCATGCAAATAAATGCAGTGTGCTATGTTTTTTGTTTGACCTGTGAATCACAATACCTCAATAAAAAAACATTAAATGCCAAAGAACGTGAAGACACAAGTGTACTGTTTACGGGACCACATATTGTTATGTGGCAACCAGCTGAAGAATGAGGCGAGATGAGCGATGGCAATGAGATGGTTTAATGAGAGCTGGCCTAGCGCAAGCGCTCCGTCCGTGCCACTGCCAGCTTCGTTGTTTCATCTTTTTCGTCATAGTGTAAGTTTTATTCAAACCGTGCCTTATGACTAAAAAACCGCAACAGACGCAGGACAGAGGGAGAAGACAACACAGGGTGTTACTTGCAACTGAAATTTTATTGGAAAACAGCATAATGGCACCAAAACTAAAATGGAACGCTCCTGATAATGATAACAATCCAGGTTCAGAAACACAGAAGACAACAAACGCTCGTGGAAGTGATGCCACAGAATGAACATAGATATACCAGTGTGCAACAAAGAACTCGGACTGCAAGAAAACGCAGTTCTTTTTGCAAGACAGCTACCGAAGGAGAACTAACACATTTCTCAGGTTCTGAACGTAAAATGGCCACTCCCTCTCAAATCTCTCTTTCAAGTTGACCCTTCCTCCTTCTTATCGGTGTGCGGCTCAAATAAGGGTAACAACCTCCACAACTGCGACAGTGAACTGGCAGATTTGAGCCGCCAGCCTCCTCTAAGGAACACGTATGATCTCTTAAACGATCATTAAGGCATCTGCCCAATATAAGTGCAGCCACACCCGAGAGGGATCTTATAGATAACGCCTGTTGTGCATCCTACGCGCTTATTCTTTTCTAAGAGCTTCTTTGCACTCTTGCCTAGGTTCAAGTTCCCCTCCCCAACCATTGCACACAGTTTCAAAAGTTTACATGGCACTGAAAAAACTATGTCAATCCCATATCTGCCTGAAATTTTCTTAATGTGGCGTGAAATATTATGCAAGTAGGGAGTTCTGGAGCTTATTGACAAGGGAATCAGCAACTGCTCGTAACAGTGGGTTCGGAAAGCCTGCATTTTCCAACCGCTCCACCTGGCAGGCAAAACTAGAGTGCAGTTTATGTACACATGACTTTAAAAGCGCTGATCGCAGACATGAAGAGGCTATACCCCTTTTTATCACCTTAGAGTGGGAAGAATCAAAGGGCAACAAGGCTTTTTTAGACCTGGGTTGGAAGGCCCAGGACATATTCAGAGTGACTAAAAAACAGCTTCAAGTCTAGAAACTGGATTGACTGATCCTGGGATAGCTTGAGGGTAAATTTAAGAGTGCTAGAGCAACTGGAAAAACCAACTAAAACCTCGTGAGCTACTTTAGATAGCACGTCATTAGGTGAAAGCTTTACAATAAAAAAATCGTCAACATATCTAAAGACATTTACAATGAAGGGAAGAGAGCTTAAGCTTGAGCATATGCAGTCCAAATGGGAAGAAAAATTTCACAAAGCACAGGCGCCACACTGGAACCAATACAAATTCCTTTCTTTTGGACATACAAGTCATCGTCCAAGGAAAAAATAGTGTAACCTAGATAAAAAAAAAAAAACAGGAGATACGCCATAGGAATTCTGAAACAGAACAGCGCCGCCAACATCAGACTTTTTTCAGTCAGGCGGTAATTGAAGATCCTTTTCTCTTCGGCCTGACATCTTCCCGAGTACGGCCGCAGGAAGTCGGTCCGAAGCTGGAAGGCTTCGTCCCCCAAAAACACGTGGGGTGCAATTGTCCCGGAACCTGGGAGCTGCCTGGGGGATGGCAGACCTAGAACTCCTCTTTCGAGGCAGCTGCCAAACCTTGAGGCACTCAAGGTCCCTCCATCGCTCTGCCGGCCATAGCCGCCGACGTCAACCATAACAAATCTCAGGTTGCTGTCGGCGACAGCCATCAGCACGATGGAGTACGTGCCCTGCAAGTAACCAGCACCATAAGAATTGCTGTTAAAATTGACAAATTGCAATTAGTACCTTATAGTTGTAGTACAGGCTCCCAGAGCGTGATGGGGCCTGGATTTGCACATGTTTCCCATCAACTGCACCCACGCAGTGAGGAAAATTCCACTTGTGGTGGAAACCTGCCACCACCTGTAGCCACTTTTCGGTGGTTGGCATCTGAAACAGAAATTGGCCATGACATAAGGCGCGCAGTAATACGGGCCATACTGAAGTGCACGCCATTTTCAGTATTAAATTAGGCAGCTAAGCATAGCAGATATAGGTAGACAAATAGCTAAGATACATGTATGACGAAGAAAATAAGCACGGCCCTTAAATGGAACTGCAATGCCTCATACCTTTAAGCAGACAGGCTGCAGCACCTTCCATAGCAGTCTGCACGTAAAGTGGACGATCCCTGCTACGGTTGAAATTCCCACCCTAAAACAAAGGGCGACATCTTGCATTTGCATGCCAGATGACAAGTATCTGAAAACATAAATGGAACAGACTGTCAGTGCAAATGCAACATTTGTGGCTGTGAGCAAAACAACAAGAAAACTTGAGTACCTCCCATTAAAATTATTGTGGCATATTCACGTGATTGTCGCGTAAGCGGTTATATAATCATCCTGACAGCAGTTTCCCCGGAGAAAAAAAAATTACTGAGAAGCAGGCGCACAAGAATCCTGCAACCAACCTACTGACCTCAGAGTGATGGCCAGCCTCATCCGAGAAGGGAGCGGCTCACGAATGCAGTGCTCCTTCGTAAGCGCTTCCTCAAGAAGCGCATGTAGCTCCTCAAACCGTTCCGGAGTCATTTTGTAGTACTTCCGGAAATAATCCCGGTCTCCGGACATCAGAAGTGGCATCTGCAGAGAGCAGCGTGCGCGTAGAAGCACATATGTTGAAAGCATGCTGTGCAAAGTATATACGCTATGCCAAATATGTATTTCAAATCACGGCAGTATAGAACTCTGACTCCGACTTTCGGTTCTCCCAGATAGGGCGAACCCACCAACGCCTCGGGCTTCGCAGGCTCTCCAGAAGTTTTTTTTTCTCCAGCAGGAAGTACTCTTCCAGTAGCATCAGCCGCCGATAGCGGGAGTCGAGCGGAGACGCGTCCGCTGGAGTGTCGACGTCGTCGTCGCTGTTTTCCTGAAGAAGCAGCTTCTTCTTCTCCAACAAGTAATAATCTTGGAGAAGAAGAAGCCGAACGCTACCGGGACAGAGCGTTGATGCCATCGCAGGGGTTGAGGAACTTACGGAGCTGAGTTATCGCGCGAGTGCACACTCCAAGCTCCGCCAGTGGAAAGACAAAGAGCGAGCAGACGCTCTGTTGGCTGGCGCTATTTTCACGTCCCGGCAGTTTCAAGCAGCGCAGCAACGTAATTGTTGATTAATACAAAATCATTTATTCCATTGAAAACATGTGAAAGGTTTTGTCATAACTAAAAACACGCATAAAAATAACAATGTCGACACACACCCTGCTGCTTTAATATTGCAATTAATCAACGGTTGCCTATGCATGCATCAAGCAACCCTGTGTGTCGCTCCAACCGAATTCGGTGTGTCGGTGTTGCATGTGAAAGCAGTGACCGAAAATCGGACTGCGGCTACACCAACTCACCGAATATTTTCGGTCCAGTCGCATGCAACGGGCCTCAATCGCGCTTTGAGGTACGTGGTGGTGGGGAGAGAGAGATGTGGGCTGCATGCATTAGCGCTGACAACGTTGTGGCAGACACGCGCCACTGCAGCAATAGGCCGCAGCGTTCACTGGGTGACCAACCTTTCACGATCAACCATTAATTTAACCGCCACCTGGCAGGTGGGAACGTTGCCTATCCAGTGTGCAGAACGCGCACTCAACGTTACAGAGGCCAAGCCGCGTCTACTTTCCCGATACACCGCAGCTTTCGCTCTCTAACCAGGTTCAGCAGTAGTTGAACCGCAGCTAATTTTTTGGGTGCATGTTTTCTTCCGAATGATGCGTAATACATTGGTATACATGGACCATCACGTGGTATTCACCTACGACCGCTAAGTATTTTCTAATCGAATTTATTTCACACTGTTTCGATTTGATCAGCTGAACAATGCCTGTGACAACAAAAGTTGTTATAGGTCACGCGAGGCATTAAAAACTGCGGTATAATGCTGCTTTGTCGTTTTAGTCGCTAGAACGCTGAAGGCAGTCTTCCTCAAGAGTCAGAATGACAGTGAATGAAAAAGCACCGATTATATTGCAATTTTTCAAGCCTCGCCTGACCTATACGAAACTAACTTCATACCCCGTTTAAAACCGAAGCAGCATGAGAGAAAACTTGATTATAAAATATTTAGCCATTGTAGGCGAATACCACATGCTGATCCATGTTCAATAACGTCATATAAATTGTTGCGGAAAAGAAAACATACAACCATAATTAGATGGCTATACTCATTTAAAAAACTGAAATTATCACACCTCGCGCCCCAAGTGAATATGGATATTCTCTCAGGAGGTACTTTGGGTTAATTTGACACAGCAAAGATGCGGCAAAGCTGCCAAGCATGGCCATGGATTGGATAAGCTTTCCACCATGAAGATACCACAAGGATAGTTTCTTGCATTGAGCTGCAACTCTTCTGCACTTTCGGCCAAGCACTTTGTCCGATGTTTGTTGGCATTCTTGGCAGTGTCTCTCAATGTGTCCCCTCTCTTCCACGCTGTGCCTCTTCAGTGTTTTCACTTCACGTAAGTCGAATATTCTTTGTAAAAAGGATTAAAAGCTGCAAAGGAAGCGTCATAAGGTGGCAGTCTGTCGCGTTATTGTAGGTTCCCGTAATTCAAGCACTTCGGTTTCAGTAGAGTGCGTTTTAGCCGTGTCGCAAGGAGCGCATTTTGGCCGTGATTTAGGCTTAGGTGGCCATTAGCAGTGTTTGCGATGTGGCCAAGACCAGTGCACTGATGCAGCTGCTCATTCTTGGAGACGTCGCAGACCGGTGTAGATGCCGCCTACCCTAACCCGAGTCCATAATACGCTCCATTCGGCTACTGCTTTAGCACCTTGGCGTGCATATTACAGTCACGAAGAGAGAAGGGGAAAAAGGCATAACACACACACACACACACACACACACGCACAACGCTGTCACAATTTGTCACTCAATCCTTCTCTCTTCCTCCTTTTAGCCCCCTAATCCCTCTTCCCCAGTGCAGGGTAGCCAACCGGAACCCATTTCTGGTTAACATCCCTGCCTTTCCCTCCTCCTCTTTATCTATCTATCTATCTATCTATTACGGTCACGCCGCGGCGCCATCATTATGCCCGAATGGTCTAATCTCTCAAAGACTGCCGACTGGGTTGACTTACCTTCAACGTAGGGCGCCGGGGATGACGAAGTATCTCACACAGAGAAGCTTGTGATAACCCTATACCCACAGAAGACAGGAATCCGCCACAATGAAGAGCAGATACGGCCACAAGTTACAAAAGGCGCACCTGAAGTAATGTTGAGACTGTTTGGAAGCGCGTATGTATGCATTCTCTAACCAAGAAAGCTGTCTCTACGACGATTTCGTAGAAAATATGCCAAAGACCCTATACATTGTAAGCATTCTTATTGCAGAAGTTGTTTTTCAGCGCTTTCCTCATTTAGGCTTTATGTAATACAACATTCATGTGCTCACTACTTTGTCTCTCTCCGCGGAGGCTGTTCGGTGGCCCATCTTAGACAATCTGTTCCCAGACACGTGCCGAACACTTCGTTCAAGATCTCTATTACGCTTGCTTATAGCATGGTGACCAAGTTATCAGCACTCTGTCCAAAGTCGCCGGAATTCAACTTGGTAGCCGAGGACTTTTCTATCACACAGGCTGGTGTCTTGCCAAGCACAATGGAAACCAATGGTAATCCCAACCGCGACCGATCATTGGCTATATGCCACATCTGCTTGGGAGCATTGTGAAACCTTATTATTCAGCCCGCGGAATTACGAGTTCTAGATTACCTATGGATGTGAACGGCGTTTGCAAAACAATATAGTAGGTTTTTCACCAAAGACGATCTGCAACGTTTGAAAATAGGCTTTTTGAGTGAGAAGAGTGCTTTTTGGACATATGATTGTCAGCAGTGCAGCTTATCAGAATACAGGTAAGGCGTACTAAATTGTAGGCTGGTTAATGAAGTCTGAATAGTTTATTATTTATCTGCTACGGTTAGCCTTCCTATTTAATGAGAGGCGTGCAACTTCCCTTAAGTAATATCTTAGTAGCGTTTGGTTCGGGGCTAGTTGATTCATGTTTTCAAGGCGTAATTCTTTAACGCGCCTGTCTTGTTCCCTTTATGTGTTGTGCCAAAAAGAATTCCACCTTGAAGAAGAAATATCCATAAGTGTTTTCAGAATTTCAAGAACTCATTTACCCTCAGCGCTATGGCCCAACAAATTTTGGCTCTTTAGACGTGTTACGTGCACTGGAGAAGCTGCTTTTCCTGCAAGCTTTTCGAAAGCGCATGTATTTTAGCGTGATATCGGCTGAATTTGTTAGGCCACAGCGCCGAGGGTAACTGCGTTTTCAGAATTCGAAAAAAACTGATATTTATTTTACTTACTGTGAAACTCACGCCTCTCCAGAAATAAGGAGACTAACGGCAACAGTCAAAAAAGTTAACAATTCAATATTAGCTAACCAGCCTATGTTTCTTAGCATGTCTTAGCTGCATTCGGGTGCGCTGAACCGCTGACAATGCTATATTTAACAAAGCGCTCTCCTAACCAAAATAGACTCTTGTTAAAAATTATCTTACGTGAAACACCTTGTATAGGGAAGCACTACGGAAGGCTTCAGAGTGCTATGATAACTTTCCAACTGTTTCTGTCTAATGTTTCAAGCCCGACAAAAACCTTGCGTTGACTGCTAACCCTAACGACCCTAATTTCCGTGTCTCAGCATAAACGTCAGGTTGAAGGCGTTATGTATTTGGCAAAGAAATATTGGTGGTAAAAAGGTCGGCCGAAAAGTAACGCACGATTCTCGGTAATGGTAACTACTAGAAAAAAGGAAATATTTTAGGTGGAACCAGTGAAGCTTTGGTTCGCTGGAAGTGCAGATCAATATTTGATCCATATGAATCACTTCACTCCACTCATTTATATTTATATTTATTGATATTTATATGATACGTGAAGCCCTTCATGTTTATCATTAGAACCGTCTTTCACACATGCAACGAACTCGTTGTCATCTCGAACTTGTTTGCCACGCAGATGAGTCTACAATTGTCCAAACAGATATAGATTTAATATCGCTTCATGGATTAATTATTTCATGAACGTGTTGTGGACAATCCCCAATAAAAATTTGTAGAAAATCATCTCACGCACTGTTCCTGATTAGCATCCTTTCCTTTGTCAGGAGGTTTGGAACCTAACAAACGCAAATATTTCTGCATCCCAATGTGTCAGTTAGCATTAATACAGTGCCTATTGTCATACCTGTGCGTTTCATGTTCTATCTCGTGTTGATTCATATGTCATTTTGAATGAGTTCATGACTCACTGATGCATTCTGAGCGCTTCTGACGTTTGACGGTGTGGATGAACGTGGCACGACCTGGATTTTGCAATCACCGCACTGAAACGTCTGAAGCCATCTAAACACATTACTTCGTTTCATTGTGATGTCCCTACGGATTGGCAACAGCGTACAGCAAATTCATATTGCTGAGTTATCGACGGAGTTGTGTTGTGTTGTGTTGGGAGTTATCGACGGAGTTGTAGAGGAGTTCTACCACTGCACGTTGACGTTGTAGGGTGTCGTGTTCATCATCCATGGTGGCTTACGTGAAACAACAAGAAACAAAATTTAGTTAAGGATTAAGGTATAAAGTGCCCATGCTTACACGTGCAAAATTTTTTTCCTAGTACTTACAATTACCGAGCTGCACTTACAATTACCAAGCTGCAATTATCGAGGTGCACTTGGAAGAAGGTGAATACGAAAAACAAGTAAAATTATTCTGCGTACAACAAGGAGACGACCTTGACAGAACACACGTGCTTCCATGGCAGCCCACCTCACCTGGACCGAAATACAGGCCCAAGCTCAGGTGCATAACAGTGGAGCACCTATACACACTCATGTGCAAAAATTCACGGTGTGCTGGTTTGCGTAAAATTAATCTGTGCGGCCCGGCAAAGCAGGTTAATCAGAATGAAAAGTATTGAAAGATGAGGAAACACGCGCGCTGAATCTTTAGAAGAATGCCATGAAGCTGACTCGCTAGTGAGTCAAAAAGAGGTATAGCCATTTGTCCGCGAATCCGCCTCCCGCAATTTTTTTCGCATATAAAAGAGCGCACTGCGTGCACAACCATGTATAGAGTGCGCTCCATGCACAGCCGATTATATAGGGTACATGTTATCTCTGTAGGAAAAAGGAGGGGCATCGGCAGGACCGGACATATAAGTCCGAGACCTCATAACCAAAGACAGTGGCCGAACAGATTTTAACCGAGGGACAATGTAATCGATTCTTGGAAAGTCTGCTGGAATAGGATAGCAGTAACGACGAAAAAGAGCAGCCCTTCTGGATTGTTTGCGAGGGATGGCACGCTGACAGACGGACTGCAAATATCATACTAACAGTAAAGTGTTCTCGCAAGGTGTCTATTACAAGAAGCAGTATCTTTAAATTTTACTTACATTATTAACAGCTAATATTTAGCCCTTCGCATTAGGGGCTGAAAAACAGAGCCGGCTGTCCGCTAATGTGAACAACGAATGAGTGCATGCAACAAGCAAATTATTGTTGCTGCTCAGGAGCAGGGAGATCGGATAGCGCTAATTCCGAAAGCTTGTGGCACAGAAGAAGGATGCGAAAAACTGCCGGATACGGTCCTAAAATTAATGTCTCTATCTCGGATATTGTTCGGAAGGCACTTTGGACCGTAATTGTCCTACACATTCAAGCGTCAGCACTCTGTAATTCGCATCAAGCATATCTCAGCGACGCATTATAATTAGTTCGAAATCGTTCTGTTAAATTTATTCGCGCCACATACTCATCGCTTCATCTCTGACATTGTAGTCGGGGTTATCAACACTTGCATGTCTTTGCACTTCTACCTTTCTCAGTATCCCTTCTTCGTTTAACGCGGCAGCGTTACAGCGGACATTGGAACGAAAAGCCTTGCGCTTTGCCACACTAATTCAGGATTGGCCAATAAGGTTGTGACGTTACATGTTGAGCTGTGGAATGAAAATAATCAAAACTCGAGTTAAATTGTGACTATGAGGTCATGTCATAATTTAAATGTTATTGTGATATATAAGAATGCCAAGTAAATTAATATCGCTGAAGAGAATTTCGGGGTATTCGCTTAGAATCGAACCCACAACTCTTGGATTGTGAGTCAGACGCGTTAACTCTTAGCCATTAAGGCACTTTTTGTATTGCATAGAAGTACAACAATGACAAGCTTCTAGCCTTACTTAACCAGGCCGCATCCCGCGAACCTGTCATACATACTCACACCAGCATGTTGCTATCACTCTGTCCGCACATCAAAAATCCGGGAAACACACATGGATCGAGTAAAGGCAGCCAGACAGGAGGTCAATCTTATGCAGCGTATACCCCCCGCACCGAAGCGCACTGCCCTCTGACCAGCGACTTCGATGAACGTGGCGGCTCAGCGTGGTGATCTATCATGCGGCTCTTACACAGGCTAAACAGTCTCATGAGCACAAAAAGGTCACATGGAACCTTGGAGACTTCCACTGTAGGCAAAAATCTTTTAGTATAGGGCGTAATCTCAATTTCCTTTTGAGAGTCCGCTTATGAATGTCCCAAAAATACCCAGCGTCACGACAAAACACAAAGCAATGATCAGGAGTCTCTGGCGGCGACACAGGCGGTAGTTCTTGTCCATGGAAAGAACCTCCCCTTAGTACGGAGCCATGTTTTGACAGGTAAAGTCGACGTGTGAAGTTTTAAAAAGAAGGCACATCCGTTGAACTCGCTTCAATAGACTGTTGTCAAAAAAGGCGAGGTAAGGCTGCCTATACATCGCTGCAGGAAATAACATCTCACTCAGAACCTTTATCGTCTGTTTGCTGGACAGATAGGTATTTAAGAAAAAGCGTACAGTGAGGAAATGGAATATGTCGGCAACTTCCTTAACGAAACCCATAAATGCCCCTCACATCCGTGACCAGTGGGCGAAAATAGAATAAGCAAATGGGATCCTAATCGTCTATTAAGCATAGCTGCGAGAAAGCAATGATTTTCCGCTAAAACCTCGAAACAAGCTGATGAACAAACAAGTGCTGAAGACCAGCTGCACAACGCTCTAGAGGGAGAAACAAATTGTCTCCACGCACCGTTTCCCAGGCAGAGTGCCACACAAAAGTCGAAAAATTCTATGTATCGCCTGTACTCTTTTTCTT
The DNA here is from genome assembly GCF_052857255.1 of Amblyomma americanum. Taxonomy (NCBI): domain Eukaryota; kingdom Metazoa; phylum Arthropoda; class Arachnida; order Ixodida; family Ixodidae; genus Amblyomma; species Amblyomma americanum. The sequence goes on along the minus strand of NC_135497.1, from coordinate 206,304,033 downwards.
GCACAATGCAACACCTGCATTACATAGATGAGCTTCGAAACCAAGAAGATATTGCAAAATTGTGCTCATGCAAACACAGACAACTCTCTACCTGCAAGCCTGGGTGTGTCACCTGGCGGAAGAGATTTCAAAATATCAGTCAGGCCCACTAGAACGATACTGATGTAGCAGAACACCCAAATACTGTAAGTCTTCGGAGTCCCACCTGGTGCCCCCAAAAAGGCTTGGTTTTGGACACCAGTGTCCTAGCCAAAATTCTTTTGATTTATCAAGTTTAAGAGCTGCATCTGAAATCTCACATAACTGCGTATAGTTGAGTGCAAAACCTCGATTATACTCTTTTATCAGAACAGGAAAGGGCAACGTCATCAGCATGAGCCTGAATTTTAATTTCCCATAGCCACAGCGAGAAGCCACGAATTTCTGTTTTTTTTTTTAAGATACTAAGCCATAGGGGTTTAAGATTAAAGTGAATAACAAAGGCGACAGCAGGCAGCCCTGTCGAATCAATGATTAAAGCGGAATAGATTTGGGAAGCTTTTTGGTCAACCATCAGTATTGTAGCCGACTCTTTATAACATAGTTTTGTGCCTTTAAGCAAGCAATCACAAATGTTTGCACTCTCCAAGGCTGCAAACAAAAAAATCATGACGCAACTTATCAAAAGCTTTTGCTAGACCAATCTGAACTATTGACTAACCTCACCTGACGCTGTCTACAACTCAAAACGTGTTATCGGGATATGGTTTTTGATAATACGGCCTTTGATTCCACACATTTGGTGCGGCCCTAATAAATATAATGCCACAAGTTGCAGACGAGAAAAATGTACCTTCGCAAACATATTGTAATCCATGTACCCTTACCATTAGAGCATTAAAAGATTTTGAATCCGGAGACAACAACCAGAGATTTTTTCGAAAAGCACACCGTGTTGTATATGCATCAGTTATATACATATAAATTTGCAATGCCCATTTATCTAGAGAGGAGAAATAATCGCGCTTTTTTGAGCAATTATATCTTGAAAAAAAAATGAATCATTTTCTTTTAGAGTAATTAAATACAGAATGCCACGACATAGAACCAACCATGACCAGCAAAGTTTTAAATACTTAATACCCTTTCTTCTAAATCAAAATAAAGAAATTAACCGATTGCAATGCAAAATTCTTCAACCAGAGTGCTTAAGAGAGACTTAGTTAAATATTTATTTGAGCAATGTTCCGCTGTTTGATGTAAGTTTTGTGTAATTAATGTTTTAATAATGGTGACCTCTGTCCGATAACGCTTTTCAAATTATCAATACATGATCCCTTTTCGTGAAAGACCTGTTGTGTTGTTTTACATGGTGAATTATGTCTGCTTTGTTGGTTAGTTCCAGCACTGTTTCCCTTGAAGTATTATGTGTTTGTTGTAATGCTCCTTTTTTAATTCTGTATGTAATGTTCTTTTAGTGCTGTATTTGTAGTTGCTGTATTTGAATTCTCTAGGTTCGATGTTTGTGTTTTTTGTTCTGAAATATTGCACCGTTTCTGAACAAAGTAAGGGTTTAAGGACCTAGTCCGGCACACAGTAACTTTTGTCCCTGATCCTTTAGCTTTCTGTACACGAAAAACTAAGAACAAATAAAATGACATGAAATGAAATGAAAAAATAAGAATATTCGACCATAGCTTTCAGCCTTTTTCAACCGACCTGCATGTGTGCTTTTCGGGATTAGTGTGGTGTGACTAGTATAGAACGTCGTAGGTAGAAAGCCCACGTTATAAGCCGCACTGGAAAATTTCTAACAAGGCAGGTGCTACGCGAGGCATAAACGTTTTATAGCACTCACTACTTAGACCATCCGGACTAGTAGGCTTCTGACCCAGTAGAGCAGAAATGGCCGGTTTGACCTTGATTAAAGTAATGTGTCCCTCAGTGCACGTTGCTCAGATTCAAGTATAGGAAACGCTTTTTTGAAGTGGCTGAAATCTGCTCTTTAATCTGGTTACTACTGCCCCCAAAGAGCCGCATATAATAGTCATAAAAAGCACCAGTAATGCTTCGCGTGTCAATGCATGTATCGCTTCTGTTTTGAATTTCTGAAGCCTCTGTGGAAAGAGCATCCTGCCTTTCATCATTTAATCCGCGGTGAGATAATTATTCACTAACGAACATCTACGTCCGCGACCTAATCAGGCCCCCATGATATTTTTCTGCGTTAAACTGGTGTAACTCTACTTTATTATTGACGAGGTCATCAAGATGCAATCCAAGGGAAATTCTTTCCACCTCATGCAGCTCATTTAGAGTGCCCCCCAATTCACGAAAGTGAGGATGTTACGGGAATGAGGTCCATGATTATGCTTCAATAGCCAAATTCTTAACCTCCTGCTTAAAGAAGTCCCATTTTTTAAAGACTGCGGGATCTCCACGTGCCCACGTATCTTTGAAGCAAGCAGCTACAGCGTTTCATCTGAGAAGAGTGAATTATTTAGCCTGCATAGTTCCTACCGTGGTTGTAGTAGATGCCGAATGTACCTTTCTATCTGAAAAGACACCATGGAGTGTTCGCTGAAAGATATAGGCCTAACGTAGTTGATGTGCCAGCAGAACCGTAGACCTAGTCAAGTCGAGCATTAGAAGACGATCGGAAATGCGCGAAATGCATACTGTGGCTTTTTACGCAGCCAATATCAGCAAGGTTGCGTTCACAAGTTAATTCATTGAGAACGGCAGAACTGGGGTCATAACATCCTGATACACTGACCGATTCTGATTATTACAAACACAATTGAGATGTCTCAGCAGTAACCGTGCGTACTAGGTTGGCAATGACAGGAAGAACACTTTTCTATCCCGCTGCTTTACAGGCGCAGACAGATAAATAACTCGGCGCTGCTGACTCAAAATGGCGAGATTGCAAAAAATGAACCGCTTTTTTATCGCCAGTGCTATACGACAGGTCAGTCATGCCCGCTGTATTACTCATAAACAGCTTGCACCCAGCAGATGAGCCTTTCGAATGGCTGATGATATACTTATATACAGACCAATCAAGGGCAGTTTCTGTCTCTTCATCCGTAGCTGGTTTAGTTGCAGCCACATTCAGCTACAATTGCAGCTACATTCACGTTGCATCTTTAAAAAAGGGGCTTTAACTGGTACTACCGCCGTCGTTTCCGTAAGCCTCTAAAGCTAAGGGTAGCGACTTCAAAAACTCTTAGCCCCGACATTTAGTGTGACGACCTCCAGCCGCCAGGGCGGTTAGCGCCACATGTGAATAGGTGGCCTTTATAGCTGTCATTGCCCTCTTTTTAGAATCCATCCTTCCTTTGCCCTCCGCATCGGATATCCTGCGCGGATCTCCGCTGACATAATCCGGCTCCCCATCCGCGGGACACTTCAGTGGCGCGCTGCTTTCAATGGAAACCTCCGAGGTGTCTAGGCTTTCCGCCACGAGTTTTGGAGCACCACACCACTTGCAGCTTAATCGGCCGACAGCTCCTTGCCCATGTCAGTGGCTCACTCCAGACGCGGTTCATTGCACTGCAGCGACAGACCCCCGAGGGAGCAGCCTGGTCGCACATCCACCGACTCCTCGGCAGCCTCTGGTGTCAGGTCATGGGCTCCCTTCACAATATTACGCGCCTGTCAAGCCAGCTCAAGGCCAGGTGCATCATGTTCAAACGGGCCAGAGTCTGGAAGCTTGGGCTCGGAAGGCTCAGATGGTGGCGGCTTGGTGTCTTCTGGATGCTCTGGGAATTTACACGAGTGGAACAGTGGTACTGAGCTCTCCGAAAGCATCCACGTCCATGATGTGCTCTGACACCACACCGTCTTCCTTGTACCAGTGCCCTTTACGCACCCTATCGGCATAGGTCATGACATAGCTTTCCATTGTGTTCAAAGCGACGACACTATGTACAACGATGCTTACGGCACTGTAGCCCGATGTGTCCAACCCAGCTGTATCGAAGACATAGTGGAGGTCTGTCCAGTATAGCCACCAAGGCCTGAATCTCAAATACTTTTAAGGTATGGGGAACGTTTGAAGAGGAAACACCATCTTTCAGCGCCATTGAAACTTCACGGTTTGCTGTTTCCATGCGTTCCACCCCAGGGCAACGCCACTTCTCAACTAATTAGACAGTGCCATACGGAGCTCGGTACGGACAGCCATTTAGGTCATCTTGCAATATCATGGAATAATGTTCAACACAGCATTACCGGTTGTGAGATGAGGCAGAACGATGTTGTCAGTGTCCATGACGATTTCAGAAGTTGCAGGGCATCGGCCGATGCCGATGCGTTATTTCCAGCTAAGAGCGTAATGAAAACGTGGTCATTTAAACGACAGCTTTTCTTCTTCCTAGACCACTGAGGAAACTTTGTCTGACTTGGCTAAAAAGGAGAGCCTGTGTGTCTTGTGGTGCATCACGTGGCCTAATGTGTCCGATGCATGCTTAATAGCGAGTGTAATTAAAAGAAGTAGTAATTAAGAAAGTTGCAAATAGTCATTAACGCTGCCGCGTCACACCCTGAAGCCGGAGCTCAACAATCCCTCTAATTTCTTTTTCCTTAATCAAGCGACATACATTACGGCTGCATCACGCATATCATATCATCGCACTTGCCATCAACTTCAAGATGCGCACCAACGAGCTCGGACCACCACCTTCACTCGTCCAGAGGCCTACAACTACTGCCTCCATTTTTTTTTTTTGCAAACCGCCATAGACGCTGAGGAATATATCTGGATTAGTTGAACAAGAAATCTCTTGCGTTTGAACCGAACACAACCACAGTTGCGCGCCGAAAATCAATAGCTTTGGCCATTTTCTCAGAATATTTATCGCCATTAACCTTGCCGCATGAACTGCCAAAAAATGGGTTTTTAAGATTTTTGGAATTGGGCATCCGTTTCAAGATGGATCACCTTTGCTGGTTTTATGAGCCAAGGGGTAAAAAACCAATTCTTCAGTTTGACTCAGCCAACTTTAAGTTAGTAAAAAGAAATTTGATTCAAGGAATTGTTAGAAACGCGCTAATGAAATCTTGTGATCACGAAATAGAAACAAGCTTTTTAACGCAAACAATAAGATTGGAAAAGGCAGGTTACTTAACCAAGCTTTTGGCCTCAGTTACAGAAGCAATGCTCAGAAAATCAAAACAGCCTACTTCCGCACAGACCACCAATAAGAAGGTAGTCGTTATGCCCTACTTGCATCGCATTTCGCACAATATGAAAAAATTAGAAAACGAGTTGGTGTTGAGGTCGTCTTTAGTCCTCCTAACAAACTTTCCCAGCTTTGCAAACGGGTCAATGAACCACGGAAAAAGGCAAGTAAATGCAGTATTCAGCACCAACAGAGTTTCGAGAAATGCACAGATTCAGTTGTTTATTCTATTCCATTGTCTTGTGGTAAGCAATATATTGGTCAGACTGGACGTTGTATAAATGAAAGACTAAAAGATCATGACTACAACGTAAGTGTTCAAAAGTGCCGCCACATTGGTATTCATTGTCGGGATTGTGAAGCTGTGGAAACAGGCTGTTTGCCCCATTTTAAAAAACTATAGTAATAGCGAGGAACAGAAACAAGATGTCCCGTGAGATGATTGAAGCAGTCAACATAGTATAATTAAATGACAACTGCATTAGCAAGCCTTCTGTTTGTCTATCAGAAAAACAACTTCCCTATCTCACACGAAATTCGAGGCATTAGCTGTGCAACCCTCCCACCATGTCTACTGTTTTTCTAGCACTTTCATCACATTTGACCACACCTTATAGTTAATCTGCATGTATAGCTTTGTTTTATCTTTTTGCCGTGTTACTTTTTGGCCTTTCAAATCGTTATATTGTTATACCTTTTATACCTTTTATCGTTTTTAGCTTCATGACCTTGTTTTTATCTCTGCTTGTTTATGACGTGTTCCTTGTTGGCCATTTATCTTCAAATTTCTTTTTATTGCTTTTTTCTTTCCTTGATATTTTATAGCAAAGAGCTTTGTTGGTTTTTGCTTGCTTGTTGCCACTGCCCCTTAATTTAATTCCTGAGTCATTGTCCGATCAAAAGATTGTTTTGCTCCGCTTGTGCACCATTGCCTCTGACAGGTTACTGTATTTATAAATACATTGTAATAATTCTTCCGAAATTAAAGTTCAAAGTTAGCGCTTCTGTCCGTGTCGGCCTCCTTGTTTCTTGTCCGTTGTTCTTTTTGCGCTGGTTCCTCTGAGGTCATGGCACTAACCCTTTCATGTGCGCGTGATTACTTGTAGGTTGTAAGACTTTCCCAGCTGTGAAGAGCGAAAGAAGGTACACGAAGACTGATTCTCTATCATAAAGCGGATAACATATTTCACAGCATCGTTCTTAAAATTATAAGGCCTTTGAGGCAATAAATCGTAATTATTGAGGTGCTCTATGATTGGTTCATATGCGCTTCGAAATTCTTTTTTGTGACAGAATGAATACAAGGTGTCATATAGTATTAACTTGTCAACTCGCTTTTGTTATAAAAATAATAATTTCAATAAAATATTACATATTTAATTTCGTTGCTCCCAGCTCCAGGGCGTTGCCCCCTACCCGTGTTTGGCTTTAGGAGGTCCGTAATGATTATTGTTGTATAGGTAGTAAATAAAGACTATTGATTTACTGATTTATAAATTAAGTTTTGAACAGTCAGTACATGATGAATTTATTAAAATACCTGCTGCCCTGACTGACACTAGGTTCGGAAAACAAAGAATTAATATCATTCTGATAGCAACCACAGCAAACTTCAAAAGTCTGCACAGGCCTTGTTGAATGCAAGTGCGGTTGAACGATGTGTTTTTTACGTATATTCAAATCCCACAAAATTTAAAACGGAAACATTTTTCTGAGCTTCCTTGTAAATGGCGATGCACACTGATAAAAAAATCCTTCGTTTTATTCTCGTCCGGCAAAAAGGCCATTGATGTCAGTGCTCTGTTAACGTCAAAAGCCGCAGCTGGCGCGTGACGGGGTTACCGGAGGTCCACAAAAGTGGCCTTTCTATTTGCAGTCAGCATAGTCGGCCTGCTGATGGTGACAAAACCCCTACTCGGCAGACATTTACTTGCGAGCACTGAGTTCTCCTCTATCACGCAATACTGAGAATACAGCAAGTGTTTGAACTGCAAATCGCCTCCACCTCTCTATTCTCCTCCGTTTGTAGTAACCACTCTTCACGCTAGACCTACTTTTTGCTTCTCGTACTTCGCATGTTACCACTCCATAACTCATTGTAGTAGTAGTAGTATTTTTATTTGGCCATATATTACAATATGCCCTCGAGGTGAGGCAAAAGAAGGAAGACGAGGCCTACACCCCGAATAATACATCGAACAGTGGCCGCATGGCAAAAAAGACTTTCAAAACAAGCAACAAAAGTTATACGATAGAAATAGCAAACACTGAAAAAAACGATGCAACGATAATAAACAGCAATTGGCAAAAAACACGATATGCACACTCGGCAGTAAAGGAAGCAACTCAAAAGACAAAATATACAAAGTTAGCTCAATTTATACAGGAAAAAAAGAATCTTCAGTTTTTTCTTAAAACCAGATACACTATGACTTTCTACGCCGATTTTTATTAGAGACTGATAAGCATTACACAATGTTACAATTATGGTTATCTATAGTTTGTTTTCCATAGTTTGTTCTAGGTCTTTCATTGGATAAGGCGACCGTACGTAAACCATACGTAACATTTCTTGAATTATAAGCATTTTGGAAAGACCTGAAATTATGCTTTACTTTATAAAAAATGTGAACAGCCAAACTCAAATTGTAGGAATGAAAGAAATTGCGAACATGAAATGTTTCGAAAAGATTATTTTCGACAACTGGGCTTGAACATAATGAGCGTAGAGCTTTTTTCTGAAGAGAAAGCAATATATACGAATCAGTTTTGTTGCAAGTTCCCCACACCAGGTTGCAGTATACAAGATGGGAATGAACAAGGGCAAAGTATAATTGTCTTCTAACCTGTAGTGGAAGTAGGTGCCTAATATGATAGATAACACAAATAGACCTAGCCATTTTTAGTCTAATGCAGTTTACATGATTTGTCCACCCCATATCACTGCGAAAATACACACCTAGAAAGCGGCAACTATAAACTTGCTCGATGTTCAAGTCATTAAAAGCTAGTTTGACGCGATGATCTAAAGGTTTGTTTTTAGGATGAAAGAGCATAAACTTTGTTTTGCTGACGTTTAACTGAAGTTGATTAACAGAGAGCCAAACCGCTAACTCGTTAAGCCAGGCATTAGATTGGCGTTCAAGTACTTGAAGATTGGAGCCAGAAAAAAAGACATTAGTACCATCGGCATATATAATAATATTAGGAGTTAATGGAATGTTGACAATGTCATTAATGTATAAAATAAATAAAAGTGGTCCAAAAATTGAACCCTGAGGGGCACCGATATTTATCGCTCCAAAAGTAGATTTTGCATCATGAATATGAGTGTACTGGATACGTGCAGTTAGAAAACTCTCCAAAAGTGCATTTGCAACTCCACGGATCCCATAAGTCTCTAATTTATGAAGTAGTATTGAATGCTTCACAGAATCGAAGGCTTTGCACAAATCAACAAAAGTTCCAACAGAAAAAAGCCTATTCTCAAAATTGTTAATTATAGAGTTTTTAATATCTAACAGAGCTGATTGAGTTGATTTACCGGCCTGAAAACCGTACTGTTGGGGACCGATTAGATGCTTAGTTTGTAAGAAGTTATTTATTCGCCTGAAGAGAACACGCTCAGCTAATTTTGAAAAAAGAGGCAATACCGAAATGGGACTATAATTGTTCGGGTCATTTTTGTTGCCACCTTTGAATAGCACGACAACACATGCGACTTTTAATTTGCTAGGGAATACACCAGAGAGCAGCATTCTATTAAAAATATGCGTACGGGGACCAGCGATAACATTGACTGCACATTTGATAGGAAAAACCGCTACTTCGTCGTCTCCAGGTGAGCACGTGTTTCTAAAAGCATTAATGATAGAAACAACTTCATCCGCTGAAGTGGGGGACAGAAATATAGAATCAGTGCTGCAGGAGGGCAATTAAGTGTCTACAGTCCGAGTTAAATGGCAGCTAACTGTAGGCTGGTATGCTCCGGCAGCTAAAAAATGTTCGTTGAGTTTATTTGCAAGTGACATAGCGGCATAATTCACCCCATTGATTGTTAGCTCTGATGGAAGATCCTTTTTCTTGTTCCCTATGACGGCGTTAATACCTTGCCAAAGTAATTTAGGGTTGTGCAAAATAGACGAGAACTTATTAATATAGAAAAGAGATTTAGCCTTCTTTAAATCTGAATTTAATTTGTTACGAAACGTCTTAAACTTAATTAAATCATCCGGGCATCGTGTTTCCAAAAAATGAGTGAACATTTTATTCTTTTGCTTTATTTGTTTCAAAAGCGCGCCTGTCATCCACTCTTTTCTAGCCTTCCTGTGTTTTTTTTTATAGTTTGGGTTGGGAACGCAACGTCGTAACATTCAAGCAGTTTCTGAATAAATATATCATAGGCACGGGACGAGTGATCTTCACGATATACATCTACCCAATTAATTGTAGACATCAAGTGACAAAATCTGGAGATGTTCTTTTCATCATAAATTCTCCGCGCACGTACCGGAGCATTCGATTTCGCCGTCTCAGGAAAAAGTGACAAGAAAGGCAAGTGATCACTAATCCCAGAGGAAAAAACACCTGATATGCAGCTGTCGGGTGGGAAATTAGTAAAACACAAATCAATTAATGTCTCAATGTGTAATGATATACGGGTAGGCATTTCAATAACATTGTCACAACCATGAGACATTATTTCATTTAAAATGATCTTCAAAGGGTTGTCAACCAAAAAGTTAATATTGAAGTCACCTAACACAATGACACGCAGCTTGTTTATGTTTGCAAATTTCAGAAACGAATCAATGAACTGAAAAAAGTTGACTGAATTACACCTTGAGGGGGGCGATACACAACCATTATAGTGACTCTTGGAGAAGCAATGCAGACAGTTTCAAAGTCAGTATAAACCAATGAATAATTCGGCAATATATCAAAGGACAAACAATTTTTGACATATAGAGATGCACCACCAGCACGCTTTCCGTCTCGGAATACTGAAATAGGTTTGTAACCAGCACACTCTGTAACATCTGCACATGAGCTAAACCAAGTTTCAGTGAAAGCAATAAAGTCAAAATTAAAGTTAAGTAATTCAGCTTCTACTTCCACCGATTTATTTTTTAGGCTCTGACAGTTCAAGTGGTAAATAGACAGTGTTTTGCGAGGATTATAAGGATCATTTTTTATAATGTCAGTGAAAGTCTCGGAAGTAAAATACGCCATTGTTGAGCAGGTGTACTGCGCAGCCTCGCAGCTACAGCACTTAATCTTATCAATGTCTTCGTCGCAAGCGATTCTTATTGCTCGGGCCCCTGGTTGCTTTCGAACATAAATCTTCCCTTCCTTAGACCAGACGAAGGCGTATTTCATTTCCTTAGCCTTCATTTTGGCGAGCCAGAGTAAATTCTTGCTGGAAGCAGTCAAGTTATAAAAAAAATCGAATGTTATCTTCGCATTCATTCCGCTTTGAAATCCAGTCTTCTTTTGTGGATCGGTTGGCAAAACGAATCAAGACAACAGACACCTTGTCAGGTTTAGAAGGAAGGCGGTGTAACCCTTCAACGTCCCTTGCAACAAGTGAGAGTAAGTTAAGCTTCATCGCAAGGCTATTGACTTTGCTCGGCAAATTTTCGCCGTCAGTGAGAGGCATTCCATGAATTTCCATGTTTTGCCGCCTACTGTACTGGCTTAGTTCATTTAATTCCTGACGCAACTTTCGAATTTGTTGCCCGTCCTGGTTTGTCTCAATGTCATCTACTCTCTTACGTAAGAGCTCAATTTCCTTGTCATGCCTATTGGTTACTTCTATCAATTTGTCGTACGTGTCAGACATAAGTTTAACGGACAATTCAATACTTCAAACAGTGTCTTTCAAAGACGACAGATCATCAACTTTGGTTGTGAGATTTGCTAAACATCTACTAATCTCAGCAAGCTGTTTGCATACGGCGGTTGAAGCCATATTACTGCTGCTATCATGAGTACGAGACGTAGAAGATCGACATGAAAGGCATTTCAAGGTTTTTCTAAATTCAGCAGATTTTGCTTTGAAACTCCGCTCTCCAACACCTGCACACTTCCCAACGTGAAACCTTTGACGGCAATCCGCACAGGTCAAAAATTCCTCCCCATCTATAATGTCTTCCTAGCATGCAGAACAATGATCAAACTTTTCTAACGACATTGCCAACAAGACACTAGACAATGGGAAGCAGTGGCAGCAACAGGCTAACAACAATAAGAAGATAAACACTAACCTGCGAATTCAAAACAGTTGTATGAGCACCTCTGTACAGCAACCTGCCGCCGCCACCGCTGCCCGATGTATGAAGGCTGTCGACGAGTTGAACGGCTTTATAGTCGCTGCGAAGGGGCGTATCTTCACGTGTGACAGCACGGTACGCAGCTTCAGTCGGCGGGTCCAGCCAAGCCAGCAGCCTGAAGATCGCACTTGATACGGTAATCTTGACAGGGACTGCGAATTCAAAACAGTGGTATGAGCACATTTGTGCAGCAACCTGCCGCCGCCACCGCTGCCCGATGAACACCCTTATTAGTAATGCTATCATCTCCTGCAAGGGCTAGCTTGAAGATCGACCTGTGCTTTATTTTAGTTGTTCAGTGATGTGGTTCCCTTTCAACCATGAGGTTGGAGCCCAGGCTGTGCGAGGAACGGACGCTCCGAGGCCCTCTTGCAGGAAGAACAAATTATGCAAAAGTGCTTATGGAGATAGAGCCTACATCGCGAGAACACACCAGTCCATAACGAGTCCACAACGAGTCCACACGCTTGCGTCAGGCACGGACCTTATAAAGCGATGGCACTCCCCAGTGTCCCTAGAAGTGCCTAGGTCGAGGCCAGCTCGTGCACGTGCCGGTGATCACGTCAAGGTGAACAGGCGGCGAGCGCGCTGGTGAGGCGCGATGACCATGCCGTTAGAGACGCCTCGAAGGCACTCGAAGCAGAAGCAGGGCGACGCAGGCACTGGCGAAAGCGCCTGCGAAAAAGAGCTTCATCCTGACTAGCACAGAGGAAGAAAGTAACGTCAAAGTTACTCGCAGACAAGGGGTAGCTAGTGCTAGTTGCTTGGAAGCGAAATGGGAAAGGCGCTGCGACACCGTCGGTGGTTCAGCTGTAGAGCGGACCGAGAAAGCGCACGCTGTTGGGCCCGGACAACCAGCCCGGATTCCAAATCTACAAGATGCACAATTTCTCCTGCGAACGCCCTTGGACAAGCCCGGTGCTGCGCTGCAAGGCAACAGCGCCCTAACGCTCTCTTGACAAGCTAAGATGCTGCGCCGCCAGGCAGCGGCGCCCTATGAAGAAGCATTGGTGAGCGACATGTCCAAACGTGCAGCAAATTGCTAGACATCCAGGCGCCGGTTCCCCTTTCCCCCTGGAAGTCACCGCGCGCGGAAAACTTGAAGCGGGTGGCCAGCGCGGTCGCTGGTTGTACCTCTCGGACGGCCGTCAAGTGCTGGCTTTGTATTGGAACGTTAGAGGGACAACCGTTTCTCAGGGCTTTATAAGCCTCAACACTGCCGCCTGGAGAGCACCTCCGATCCACCGAGCCCAATCGACAGAGAGACCGACCCACCGCGAGCCGAGTGCCGCTCACGAGGGGAGTGAGGTGTGTAACGCGTTGGAGCCTCGCCGGACGTCGCCGTGCGAGAACAGTCGCGTTTGCTGTTAGCTCTCGGCCCCCGAGTCGATCTTGTCCTGTATAATGACCTGTACATAGTGTATAAAATCCCTTTTGTTATTCTCACCGACGCCTGACTCTGAGTCTTCGCTAACGACTGGAGAGCTGGCAACGCTGTGTCACAAAACGGGTGGCGAGCGCAACAGGACCCCCTCAAAGTCGCAACAACGCTAAGTAGCAGGTTGCCGTCTCGGAAGTGCTTTATTAGTAATGCTACCATGACTGCAAAGGCTAGCCTGCATGTCGAACTGTGCTTTATTTTAGTTGTTGAGCTAGTGTCAGCTCTCAGGCACACGTTTACAAGTTTCGCAGCTGGGAAACGTCAGACCCAGTTCCTTTCCAGATTTCGTGAATCGCTTCACGTTTGTGAACGCCCCCAAAGGGCCCAGTACCCCCAAACACCGCATCTCTTCTTCCTACCTTCGCAACTTGTTCCGTGTCATCGCGCACATACTCATTCCCAATAATTTATCCAAACACCTTGGTACTTGTTCGCGTAAGTTGCTGGCAGCTTCAATGTGAGCAATGTAGGTCTGTTGAGCCATCATTATAAATAATAACGTCATATTTGCATGCTATAAATTTCCACCCTACAACTGCTACCTATTCTTCACATGTATCTGCCTAATTTCATTAATTTCCTTTCATCTACTTTAAAGACCGATCTGCCTTACAGAGACGAGCGGCTGAAAAAAAAGTATGCATGTCTAATGGGCAGATTAATGAAGCTAATCAGACATTGCAGGGGAAGGGTGCGGTGATGGACACAGCGGAGACTCAAGCTGCAAAACTAAGCTTGTGATAAATGCGTGAAGTGCAAAATATTAAGGTGTACTTGGAAGACTTGAAAGCAATTTGTTGCATTGCCGAAGGCGGGAGAAATGTGCGATCTTGGTACACTTTTTAGCGCTTACTGAGCTGTTCTTCACTCGACGGGCCTGCTATACACCACGAGTCCTCCTGCCCTCTCGGCATTGTAGGCCAACTGTTCAGAAAATGCAGCAGTACAGGTGTCTGCTTGAACTTTATGCACTTATTTCCTTTCCACAATCACAGTGTACAGCTCCTGAGTAGGCCGCGGAAGAAGAAAAATAGAAAGAAGTGTGATAAATACAGCGCACACGGTATACATACCCCTCTTAAGCATCACTTTCGACGTGGCATTATTCTTCCATCAGCTTTTGCAAGTTAACAGGGACTGCCATGAAGAGCAAAGACAACACCCCTGACATCAAACCTTTTTGTTCTTCTGGGGAAGTTCATGAAATAATATAGACTTCTGGGGTGCCGAGACACGTCTTTCGTCGTGCGCCACTGACATCCGCGAGAATCACTGCACATTCCATACATCTTCCGCTGAAATGTCACTGTCGCCTCGGAAAACAATTGTTCCATTGCTTGCTGTATTTATTTAGCTGTTTATCTGGTCCTATGCAGCAGTTGCTATCAGACAGCATTATGTTGGTGTTGTTTGCTTTCTCCTTGCTTTCTGTTGTTCCTTCAGTAACCACATCATATCATTTGTCATTAGTATTTTTCGCTGTCGGCCTTCCTCGTCATTTTGCGTGCCATTGTACGATGTATTGTTGTCGTTCTTGTTTGTAGTTTTAACTGGTTGTCTAACGGCTCCTCCACGGTTAATACAGCGTCGCTTCTTAGCGCTAAAAATTAAAACTCGTAATCTCAGTATTATTATAATATTTGCGTGGTACTGTACACGAAGAATGAAACATTATTCGGTCTTTTATTTTGACAGTTACAGTGCTCGCAATTCTCCATTGTCAATTAATGCTGGCAAACGAACACTCCACCTTGGCTTGCTATTATACTTCCCCCGCTGTCTTACCGTGTTTCTGAAACTGGTACAGATTACACCATATAAGCTCTTCGAAATTATCTGACAAGAGAGAGTTACGTGATAATACAGTTTCAAACAGTGCAATAATAAGTGTAGCTGACAACAGCAGATATTCTCTGCGTGAATGTATTTGCGAGCTTGCAGCCACCGAACCCGGTGGTTGCACGAACCAGGAAAGCAGCGTGACCTCCAAGAAGGAGGCACATCATGCCGCCTACAAGCAATAAAAAAGCACTTTTTTGCCACATTCGCTTTACATATCAGGGAAAAGATTCTACCAATGGATACGTTCTAAATGTATTCATTTAGTTTCCTCATGGCGTCAGCTTTTATTTTAAGAGGACAATTTCAAGAACTCATCGATGGATCAGATGCTGCACAGACTTAGCGTCTCATATCGTTAACATTGCCAGCTGTCGACGGTATTTTAAGCTGCGCCAATTGGGAAAAACTTCGCATGCTGTTGCCTTGTTTCCTAACATTCTTTCTAGATTATATTTTTCATTTTCACATTGGCGAGGCCGTGCGTTGCCCTCGCGTGTGTCAGTCACCCTTATAGGTCTGTCATAAACGACGCCCAGGTCGATCGGCTTCTGGCTTGAAATATGACATTTCGCGGCCTTGCTTTTCCAGAAAGAAGCTTAAAGGATGAAGGCCCCCTTTGGGAATGTATGTTAAGTGACAGGTGCATTTTCCCTTTTCTGATGCATTCAGTGCTGTTGCGTAGTTTTCTGAAATACTGCGCGTGTCAAAAATGGGGGCCGGCTTTGTTGTTTCAGTAAGCCTCATGCGACTTCGACAAACAGGTCCTTTTAAACACACGCACAAAAGTGTGCGCTTGCTTGCATGGTTGTGCATAAAGCTGTTCGAGCAGCTTCACAAATATTGATTATATATGTTACGAATGATACTTCATGCACGAGAACACAAATCACGGCACTTGCAAAGCTCTACTTTCTTGGCCCAAGATGCATATGAAAACAAGGAGAAGGTGATCGTTAAGTGATGCTCATAAAAAAAAAGAACCTTCAACGGAACATTCTTCATGCAATTCAATGTTTAGATGTCATCGTCCTTTGTTACCCCAAGAGCGCACTGAGAATGAATGCTCACAATATCCCCAGTGTCATGACAGATCCTACGATGCCCATTCACACGCTCACCAGAAACGCCAATGGGCGCCAGATCAGTGAGCGCCATGCGCTGGCACAAGCGGACCCGCTATGTGCCCGAAATGAAGCGGCTTCATCATCAGCATATCCAACGACTACAGTCGTTCGATATGCTATATACTGCATCGTGTTCGCCTTCGAGGCGCTTCATTAATCTGCAGTAAGAAGCAGCTGACCTAGTAGAGCTTGCTGATGCAGTCTCCACTTCGTCGACTAACAATGTCTCAAAGTGCTACCAACTAATCAACCGCATAGATCAGCGGGAGGGTACCAGTTCGTTTTATCAATAATAAAGTCGATGTGGGTGTCAAAGTTTAGAACATTTGAAACACAATCTTCAGGTTCAGGAAATTCAATGGTGCGAATCAGCGCTGTATAGCTGACAACTTCGCCGATGGCGGCGACAACAACGACGAAAAATGCGATTTCGGCACAAGCTGTCGGCGCACCTGCCGATCCCCATTTATGATGCCGGTAGTGATAGCGATGTTGAGAGACTGTGTGGCGGGGCACACGATAGTCGATTCCTGTTACACGTTTCCAAATTCTCAGCGGCAACAACCAGCCTATGTCGGCGATCAGGGCAGACGACAAGTGGGCAGACGACACCTTATAGCTGTGTTCGGTCAGCTATAAGGTGTCAAAAGTAGTTTCAGGTCATCTCGGCATTCATTGCCGGGATTGTGAATGGGCAAAGAAAGAGAAAAAACAGTGCGTACCGCCTTATCATGAAACCAAGGTCATAGCCAAAAATCGGGAAAAAACTGCGAGGGAAATTATCGAGGCATACAACATATTCAAGCAGGGAAATGCATGTATAAGTACCCCTTCGCTAACACTTCTGCAAAAAGAGCTGTCACTCCTGGGGGTTGATAATCTCTGCTGATTTCTAGCGTGCTTATGTTGCTGTTGTCACATTTATGTTTTGTTTTTGGTTTTTTTTGCACTTTGTAAACCTTTCCCTCATTGCCGACATCCATGTATTTATACTTGTGTGATCAGCAATAAACCCTCAGTTGTTAGTCAGCGCCGTGTCGTTCGCTTTCTTGTCTTTTGTGCTCGTCTTTGTTCGCGCTGTTTATTCAAGATGCTTAACCAACTAGCCCGCCAAAACGTGTTAACGCATCCTATTATTTAGGTTTTCTGAACATCTGAAGGCAGCGATGCCCAGGTGTCCGATCGAGATTTTGTTCTCACTCCCTCAATGTTTTAACAACGGGAGTCTATGGAAACGACCGAAAATTGAAGGTGTTTTGGGAGACGAACACCTTGTCTTTGATAACTTTATACCAGCGGAAACAGATAGAAGAGGGACACAGCTTTCTACTCTTCAAAATTTTGCTTGTCAGAACAACGAAGAAAACACTCCTGAATTGACATTTCCATTGAAGTCGTCTAACCCTGCGCAGTGGTGTTAAAAGCCAACCAGTCTGCTGTTGCATATACAATGCTATGTGGCCTCGTTAAGTAAGGCTAAAAGCCTGTCAGTGTTGTACTTTCACAGAATAACGAAAAAATTGCTCTGTGGCCGAGTGGCCTAAAGATCCTACTTTCGAGCCGTGAGGACATGGGATCGGGTATCAACTGTTGCCGTAAATTTTTTTTTAATGATGTCACCGTGCTATTTCATTTTTAAAGCATACACCAGGTGGTTGCAGCCAAGAGAACTAAATGGTCTTGTCCTAAATACCCCGGTGATATGGCTCGCGTTTGGCTGGTAGGCCCACGCAGCCCCTTAAGAATATAAAAACACTCCTGATGTGTTGCTTTTGAGCCCTTGGTTCCAACAAGAACTCGTCCATTAGGTTTCTTCTTCCTGACATAATTGCATTGATTCCACGCTTCAAATGCGGCAACTGAAGTTTACTTTTATCGCGGACTTGTAAAGGTTGTGTTCTGTACTGTGGCGAGCGGTCTGCAGGTTGACTGCGATCTTATATTAAAAGATTTCTGCAGTCAGGAAAAGCATTCTTGACCAATAGAAATCGCGACAACTTGAATAGTAAACTTTTAAACTAACTGAACACTAATACAGAGGTAAACAGAAAATTGGTTTGGATATTCGATGCCTGAGACAATTTGACAAGAAAGGACGCTGTCGGCAAGACGGCCCACATATCAGGTTTATAGATGCCGAGGCAATAAAGCCATCGGCATCTTCACATGCCCACCCACACACACTCACTTTTTTTAGTTGCTGTCCTATCTAAATATGTAGCGCCGCTCGCTCTCGTATTCAGGAGAAGGGGGTAAAATGATGAGAGGTGGTGCGAAACGCCGCACTCGTCACTTGGCGAAAGCAGTGAAACGCAGATGATCGGGCTGCGGTCACTTTCGGCCATACTGTAACAAAGGGAAGCTGCTGAGACAGAGATGCGCAATTGTTGCAGGTCAGCGTTGTCAAAGCAGTTGCTGATCGCACTGTGCGGACTTCGAGCGGCATTGGAGTCGGGCGGCTCCAGGGGACGGGATTGTGCAACGTTCTTTTCGATGCAAAGGTTGAGCTCCGGACTGCATACTCAAAGGACGGTGCACGCAATAAACTGGGCGACTTGCGACACGTGCCTGCCAACTACATGCATCATGCAGGCTGCGTGTGGTCCACTCTCAAGATTAATAGCGGTGAACAGAAGAGGGGCGTAGAGGGAGGCGTGTTACCTGGCATACAAAGTACGTTGCCGGTCCACGGAGCACACAGGACGAAAGAAAGTGCGAGAAATATTAGGTTTGTTAGGCTTATTAGATTGACTTTCAATTTGAATATCCAGTGTGTACTAGAACCATCGTATATGTTGGATTGAAAAGCGGCCGCATATCGTTATATTATAAGCTTACATGTCATGCCAACCGCATGAGCAGGAAGGGCTAGCTGACATCCAAGTTTCACTGCGAATAAATACACAGGCACGTAATCAGGAAAGGAAACAGTACGTCAGTGGCGACTGACAATATAGGTTAATTTACACGTCCATGTTCACAGTGTAGTAATATGGCCTGCGCATACCTGAATTTGAAATGCCTGCATAAGGTGTTAATGTTAATGGACGACAAAGCTGCACATATAGACAGCAATACTAGCGTGATTATTGAAAATGTCACATTACTTGAATACGTGTGCTTTCTGCTCTTGGTTACACGCAAATGTTTTCTTATGCAAAGCCGTCAGATAGGCGCCTGACACACAGACGTTGGTACAATTTTTGTTATAAGATGAAATCACCACTGCGTTTTGTCGCATGCACTTAACAGAAGTCGATGACTTCGTCTATTCGCGCGCCTCAGTACGGAATTAGCACCAAGAAGCTCTATTTTCTATTCAGCCATGTCCAGCGTATGCAGCTCATAACCTAACCGTTGTTCCGTAGTGCAACAATGCAACTCCAGGATCTTCTCAAATCACAATCTTTGATACAACCTTACGCATCGGCAAAGATATCGCAAGGCATGCACAGAAGAGGGTTTCATAAGGGTCGAAGAAACTATGGTGTGCGGTCTCGCTGCAACGGTTATTTCCCGTGAAGTCCCCCGTCCTTGAGATTTTGAGATTCGCATGTGGGCCACTTTGTACAGATGGTTATTGTAGAGCAGACGGATGCAGTAAAAGAAAAAAGGACGCTCAATTTGCGTAGTTAGGCCGGATACGAATTGGGTGCGCTAGCACTTCGGTTCCGGTGCTCAGATCCATTGTTCGCGGATGGAAGTTGTTCTGACAGCAGTAATGGGTTAATGCCCATACATGCAGAGTTAGTCATTCTCTACTCCGCAGTCATAGATACCTGGAAATCCTTGTACCGGTCCTCGTTCAGTGGTGCAGAGATGAAGCGATGCGCCAGTGCCCTGCAATCGCAGCTGCTGTCATCGGTGGGGATTGTAAGACCCAGGTTCCTCCTCTCAGGCAGCCTCTCGTGAACTTCCACCTGCAACGATGGGCGGTATACATACATACATACATACATACATACATACATACATACATACATGCATGCATACATACATACATACATACATACATACATACATACATACATACATACATACATACATACATACATACATACATACATACATACATACATGCATGCATGCATGCATGCATACATACATACATACATACATACATACATACATACATACATACATACATACATACATACATACATACATACATACATACATACATACATACATACATACATACATGCATGCATGCATGCATGCATGCATGCATGCATACATACATACATACATACATACATACATACATACATACATACATACATACATACATACATACATACATACATACATACATACATACATACATACATACATGCATACATACATACATACAGAAACACACACATAAGCCGCTGCGGTGGCTCAGTGGTTATGGCGCTCGGCTGCTGACCCGAAGGACGCGCGTGCGATTCCGGCCGAGGTGGTCGAATTTCGATGGTGGCGAAGTTCTAGAGGCCCGCGTACTGTGCGATGTCAGCGCACGTTAAAGAACCCCAGGTGGTCGAAATTTCCGGAGCCCTTCACTACGGCATCCCTCATAGCCCGAGTCGCTTTGGGACGTTAAATGCACATAAACCAAACCAAACGCACACCGCGCAGGTTGCCCACAACCCGGTGGGCAGATGGGCAGCTTGCCACAAAGAAGGCTTCGAGCACGACGGCTTAGCGCGGGGCGGGGCCACTATAAATGCTATCGCACTAGAACAGCGTTAAATTACAGTTGACAACTCTAATGCAGGCAAGCATAATATGCTTACATATTCGCGTAACAAAGCACAAAGAACATGGCCTTAGCATATCCCGGTTTTTCATACACCACCAAATCGCTTTTTGGAACACGATACGCGAAGCATGTTTTTTTGATTGCCTCCTTATAAATATTTCTTTTGGAATTTGAGGGATGCTCAAAGGGAAGCTCCCCAAGTGCTTCCAGTTAGTTTGGCCTGGAGCCACTAAGTTTTCTATCAAGCCCAGTTCCAGTAACTAAGCTTATTGGTGCAAGATCTCGTGGGTGCCTGTAGCGTCGACGGACAATTTGACCACCCTCAACAGGCAACCTCTTATTGCCTATTTTGAATGGGTGGCTGGAAGGTCCTCTGTTGTTAGCTCTTACTGGGGGTACCTTGGACACCTTCAAGATGTGTAGACTTCAGGCAGCATACGGATGCACCTTTTCCCACACAGAAGTAGCATAACAGCAAACGTAATTTCTGACGTGGGTGTCGACACTCATGACTGGGACTTGCCGGATATACTCTCTATAACGGCATTCACCCCTTTGGACGATCCAGGTTTGTGAAGCCCGTGTCCGAAGGGTGGGTTGGGCGTTAGATAAAGGTAGTACAATCACGCCCTTTTATGAACCTAACGGTCGCGCAGATTACTTTGGCGGTGTTCCAGGGATGTACTAGCCTAAAAGGATTCTCACGCGTCAGCTAAGAATGAATTCCGAGATTGTGGCTTTTATTTCCCAAACAAGTCCCTTATATGCTTTTGACTATTCAAACTAGATCCTATTAAGGCGTTTTCCGAACTCTCCAGCGCAATAGCATGCTCTTCTCTGATAGCTTTGCTACCAATAAGCTGTTTTAACAGCGTTAGCTCTTACTCATTACGTTTCCAGATATCGTGGAGTGTTCTACACCCTGAGATCACAGCGCCATCTGTGGCAGCAACTAGAAAAGCACATCTCGCATTGAGACTTGTAGCGCCATCTACAATAGCATTGCAGAAACAACCACCTGCCGCGTGCCAATGATGACGTCATGGTCAAATATGGTGGATAGAGATGGAACTATGCGAGTATGACGTCAGGGGACGAAATGGCGGCATAATTTCGGTTTCTAGAATCCAAGATGGCGCTATTCCAATTGGTTCTGCCCTCCCATCCTTTTCTCAAGTTATCGAAAGCGACATCAGGTCGGGCCAGCTGTGCATAGACCATGCGTTAGCACAAATACACATGCGTTCGATAACGTGGGTGTGCAGCAGCACCCTTCATCGACCCTGGGTCCAGAAACCCTGCTTTAATCAATCAATTCTTGATGTACTCCTCAGCCAATTCCATCCTCAAGACTTTATCTCTCCACGGCGGGGAACAGAAATATCTCCACTGTGACGTTGGCACCTGGTCTATCAATCGTCGGCACCTGACGTCGGCACCTGGCCGTCGATAGAACATCTTGAGCCCGTGAATTGTGAAAAAACGCCGGAACACACAAACGCACACCCTCAATTAGAATTTATGAATGTGTGTGTTCCGACGTTTTGTGATCTGTTTTCTGCGGGTCTTTTGTGCGGAGTTTTGCGCTGTGGGCGCGCGCGCGCGTGTGTGTGTGCGCGTGCGTGTGCGTGTGCGTGCGTGCGTGCGTGCGTGCGTGCGTGCGTGTGTGTGTGTGCGTGCGTGTGTGTGTGTGTGTGTGTGTGTGTGTGTGTGTGTGTGTGTGTGTGTGTGTGTGTGTGTGTGTGTGTGTGTGTGTGTGTGTGTGTGTGTGTGTGTGTGTGTGTGTGTGTGTGTGTGTGTGTGTGTGTGTGTGTGTGTGTGTGTGTGTGTGTGTGTGTGTGTGTGTGTGTGTGTGTGTGTGTGTGTGTGTGTCACCGAAGTGCAGCCAGTGTGCACACTTCTGGACTGTGATTCCTCACGCGCCAAGCGTGTAGGTGCCATTTCTGTACCGATTTTTTTCAAGTTTTTTCGGGGTTTAACTCCGGCGCATTGTAGCAGCCTTTTCCAACCCCTATAAATATTCGTCTGGAATAATCATGTAGCACTTTGTAGAAGACTGGTCTCCAGTCGAAACATTAGTAAACCCTTGGTATGTTTTTAAGCGTGTGTCAGTCCACTTCATAGTAACTATATAATACCAGGTGTTAAAGGGAAGTAATTTTCAAAAATAGGCTTTTTGGGGTAAAACTATTTCTTTTGCGGCGTGGTGTTATCGGTGGTGCCGGACAGCGGAAAGTTAGCGATTTGTCTGAAGTAGCAAGCTGGTTAACTAATTTCCGATAATTAACTTTTTAACGGTTAGAGTTAGGCCTCTAGTTGGAATTAGAGATTTGTAACCGGTCGTTAGTAATAGCCATATTAGTTTTTAGAATTTCGAAAACGCGATTATCCTCGGTGCTGTGGCTCGACAATATCGGGGCTGCATCGTGCGAAACTACTCGCGATTTCGAAAAAAAGCAGGCAAAGGAATCCCTCCAGTGCACGTAACTAGTCAAAAAAGCAAAATTTTGTCCAGCCACTGCGCCAGGGATAATCGCGTTTTCTAAATTCTAAAAACAGATATGGCTATTACTAACGACCACCTACAAATCCCTAATTGCAACTAGGTGCTTAACTCTCATGGTTAAAAAGTTAATTACTAAAAATTGTTAACCAGCTTACTACTTGAAACGATTCACCGGTTTTCTGGTGTCCGCCAGTGCTGGTAATACTATGCTGAAAAAGCCATATTTTTTCCCCAAAAAGTCCCTTTTTGAAAATTACTTAAATTCTTCCCTGTAACACCTGATATACACACGCGCGCTCTTTTTACGAAGAAACAGTCGTGGGTTAGCACTTCTGCAGTCAACTAGCCCCAAAACACACGCTGCTAAATGATGAGGTAAAATGTTTCATGGTCCATGCATGCATCCTGTATTTTTATTGCTCTTTAGCGTCACCGCGTTCACTCAGTAGTCAGAGGGGAGGCGCCAGAAAGCTTTGGCATTTCTCGTCGCCCTCCACTCCTGCATGAAGCTGGTGTTTCCGACTGCGGCGCCGAGTTTGCAGCGCCTCGTCTTTCGCTCTAGCCGAGCTAAGGTGCAATGGTTGCTCGTCCTATGTGAGACATATATAATGCCGTTGCTCTAATGCGCATGTTGGCGGTAGCACCACGGCCATTCGTTATAACTGCGGTCTTTGTTAGTGGGCTGGGCTGTATTTGTGAGGTACAAATCTCAGAAGCTGCGCGTTGCGTGCACAAGGACATGTCACCGTTACCCTAGCAATAATGATGGAGCTCCGCGCTCAGTCGGGGCGCCAGTGTGCATATGCACAATGTGCACAACACATGAGGCAAACGCGAGGGAGTGTCCAAAGCTAAAGACGAGAATAAAAATACTGAAGAAAATGTTGAACGGTTGCTCTGCCCTCAGGGCCAAATCAAACGCGGTTTGTCGCCACAGAACATGAAACTGGCATAGCGAATCCACCTCTACGTGCGCTCATCGACGGTAGGTACGTAGCCGCTCCCAACTCGCCAACTAACACTGTGTAAAGGTTTTAATATCCTGCGCGCAATTGGCGATAGCTTCTTGGAACCAGTGCGATTTTGTGAACTCGCGTTTTCAGCCTTTGGACCATGACAGGCAGCTCCTTCTTCTGTCTAACCTGTCATGACGTCGTGTCATGCTGTGTCGGGTCTGTCGTTTCTCACTTGGTGCATTACGTTTTGCAACCTATTTTTACTGATTAACTGATAAGACTTGCATCCTCTCAATCAGCTCGTTTTAATGCGAGATAATTAGAAGCGCAATAAAGGCGAAAACTGTCTGGCGTACGGCGTCGGTGGTGTGGGGAGCCTCTACCGGCCAACCATGGCAGGTGGTGTTTAGGGGCATTTCCCTCTGTCCACCTGTCACCTGTCAAATGCCCCCTTTCCTCTTGTAGGGGAGAAGAGACAGACGCCGGACTAAGATTGACTCAGCGACAATGACTATGACTAAAATAACAGCAGTGCTACGCGCAAAAATAACGTCTTGAAGTACGCTGTGTGCACAAATGAGAGTATCGGGAGCTATTGCTTCTTCGCATTGCTCAAGAAGAGCAGCCTGAGTTTCACAAGCTCCAGCGGTTGGTTTATTTGGAACAGGCACATGCAGGTGCAGTGGCGCGTCTCTTAACCGCTGCACCACTGAGCCGGTAGTGTTATATGAGGACTCGCCGCGATAAATCAGTGTGACATGTTCTGCGTCATTACCGCAGCCGAAGTTAACAATCAACCGGAGATTACAGAGATGGGGAGATGCCACACTTGGAATGGCATCAGCATCGGAATAGACTCGCAAGTTAAAGAAGAATGCTCTCGCATTTCTTTCGCATCGCTACATTTATTCGCAACCAATTTTTTTTTTACTTACAAGAGACGATGAAGCATATAGTACTTTGTGCGCAGCCTCGCTCTACTGCGGGATCAAAAGCGCTATGATCTGGACCTGATTGCTTGCACAACTATCCGCTAAAGAATAAGATGGTCCTCGGACACCGGATCCGAGCTATCGTCAACGCCGAAGGTTCGCTATGCACTGGTTCACCTCCTAAGGGCGTCGCGCAAGCGGTACATTTCGTAACAGTGTCCGGCTATTTTTCACTCCCCATTGCAGTCTTCTTCCTCCTTTTTTTCCTTTCCTTTTTATTCCTTCTTCCAGTTTCCTTGAACCAGGCAATGGGGTTATCGTCCCTGCATTTTCTTTCCTTATACATTCTCCCTCTCTCCTCACTTACAAGTTCCACTGGAGAAGCATACTGTCGGCGATGGTTTTTCACTTTCTTTCTATGGTATGGATGCTCATGAGCGAGGTGACGCCTCGAAACGTGCTCTTATTACGCACTAATGATCGCCGCTCCAGCAGTAACAGCCTCCCTTTTTGCAGAACAATGAACCTCAGGAGGCCATGCAGTCATATGTGCGTATATATATATATATATATATATATATATATATATATATATATATATATATATATATATATATATATATATATATATATATATATATATATATACTGACACCACTACAGAGGACGGTGCCCTTTAGTTTTCGGTCTACACGACCTCATAAGAGAATTTCCGCTAATGAGGATGCTAGCGATGCTGCGCGCAGATAGCTAACAAGCCTTCGCACACTAACCGCTTCGAAGCGTGTGCACATTACCGAAAAGACTATTAAGACCTCCTCGACTTCTTGGCGCTGAGCACGATGCGACATGTCGATCATCGCGTACAGGCGCGGTAAAAAAAAAAGGATGCGGACTTTTCAGAGGCGTTCCAATTCTCCTCACGCGTTACCTAACGGCCATTTCGAAGTTTCGCCGCTTATGCGCAAACGCACGATGGATACCGGCGCGCATGAACGCAACAAGACACCCAATTTACGCTAGGTGGCCAGCTAAATGGCTTCGGACACTACAGCGTGCTGTATGTGATTCTCGACGCCCTTGTTGTTTTCGGCGTGACAGGAACCTTAACGTGTCTGAACGCTTTAAGGGCCGCTACGCGCATTACCCTGTATTGCCTGCACTTGTGATACGAAAGAAACGTCATCATGTTACGGAACCTTCTGAAAACAATGCCGTGCATTTTACGCGCCAAGGTTAGTGGCGGGTTTTGAACATGTATAGCACCTCTGACTGTCATGGAGCCTGCGTAGACGCTATGCGGCCAAATGGCTAGGAAGGGGTGTGGGCTATATGCCTCAGAAAGAGGAATATTGTTTGCTTTGGATATAGATATTGTCATTCACAGTGCGCGAGTTTATGTTTTATGCGAATTTCACAGAGAAACCACGCCACATAGAATGATGCAATTATTGATAAAATTGTCGCAGACCATGTTTTCTAAGTAAGAGCATGTTTTCTATGTCGACAAGCTTTAATTTGAACTAGTAGCATGCGGGTCTGTAGACCAAGTTTCGGCTTTTAGGACTGTTTCTGACAGCGCTCAAACTGTCTGCAGTCATTTCGAACAAGTGACACGTGCCACCCGTTAGAGCAGTCCGGAGCTTGGGACTTTGCAGGCCATTAGAACACTGGCGCCCCAAATTAAAAACAAAAAAAATTAGTAGAGCTAAGCTTACCGGCTTAGCGCATTGCTCACCGAAAGCTGGTTGGAATTAGCGGCGTTTCCAAAAGGTAAGGCTGGTCTGGCGCATGCATACCACGAGGGCGGTAGCGCTGGCGCAAACATATTTACCGATATTTTGTACACACGACGAGCCTACCTGACATACAAACATATTCTTGGCTTTGCTCTTCAATTTCGCGCACGTTTAGCTACTTGCCTTCGTACTTCTTTTCGAGCATGTTTAGCTAGTTGGTTTTGGTCTGTTTGTTTCAAGCGCGCTTAGGTACCGGGCGTTGCCTCTGTGTTTCAAACTCCTTCTGCCACTGCGCTTCACTGCTTTATGAGCCAGCACAACCGCTGGCAGTGCGGTCTTGCACGTTCAGCTCGGATATGAGCACGCTCTCGATTTTCCCGTCACAATAGAGAATATCCACTTCCGCCGGCATGGAACATCTACGAACATTCCATGGCGCACACTTTTCGCGAACATCTGTCGTGGATTCCTCTTCTTCGCACCTTGACAACGCGGCATTGAACTCGGCAGCTGCGTCTTATGCTGTGGCAAGGAAATGGCGCAGTATCTGCCTCAAATCTCGGTCGACACCTTAACAGCAGCCACATGCTGGCGTGGCGAGGACAGGGAGGAAATGAAAGACGCAGAACAGCGCCGAAGGGAGGGGGGGGGGGGGGATCAGGCATGAAGATGGGAGTGAAAGAATAAAGAGAGAAAGAGATGGCATGGCTTGCCCACTACAGCACTACAGCACCTCTTTCTCCCATCCTTCCTTCACTTTTCTCTCACGGCGCTCTTCGGCGTCTTTGAAAGGTTCACGGCTGACGTCGACTGACGTTCTCAGCATTGCAATCGCATACGTTATTCTCCGTGTACCCGCTTTCGCTGTGTCATTATTATAGGTGGCATTACAACTACGCGTAGTTAGAAAAACCAACTAAGGAAATTACGTACGTGATCCGACACTCAGAATAAACGGGAAAAAAATTGATGATGCCCTATCTCTGCTTGGCCAGGATATACCTAGCGTAAGCGCGGCAACATCTAGTTCGGAAGAGATAATATATGAAAGGCGCGCGTTCACTACATGCACTTTTATTCACGCCGTCGTGGCGTGAAGAGGAAGAGGAAGCCGTTCTGAACGGCTGTGTGTTGAAATATTTCTAGCTGGAAACAGCGCATCGGCCGTTGGCCGAGGTCTCCCGACATCTGAAGTTGCTACGGACTCGTACAAAGTTGTCCTTCCTCGACTACCTACCGGTAATGTTGTCCTCCACACCGTCTTTCTGCATGCTGACCTCAAGGGTCGCCCATACCGTGCTCCCGACTTCCGAGACGCGCTTGCGCAGATTGTGCACCTCCGTGAGATTGCTTATTGGCCAGTACCAAATGACCCACGTTTGGGTGGTTACCTGCGAGAGCAGACACCAAAAACGTGAAGCTTAAGCTTCTTTGGCTCTCGCACTATATGGAGCACCGGAGGAGTGTGGAAGCTTTGGAGCCTTTTGGAACTGTACAAACTACCGAGCGTGAGAAGTGGCGGTGCCCCGGAATGGAGCACATGGAAACAGCGAACGCTTAAGCTTCTTTGGCTCTCGCACTATGTGGAGCACCGGAGGAGTGTGGAAGCTTTGGAACCTTTCGGAACTGTGCAAACTATCGAGCGTGAGAGGTGGCGGTGCCCTGGAATGGAGCACATGGAAACAGCGAACCGTGAAATCTCGCTCACGCTCAAGGACGGAGTGTCAGCAAATACAATACCCCACACGCTCAACGTTTTCGGGGTACAAGCTTTTGTTGTGATCCCAGTTAGGCCTCCGCTATGTCTTCGTTGTAACCGTGCGGGCCATGTACGGCATCAGTGTCGTACGCCTCGATGCACCCTGTGCCGAAGCTTTGGGCACACAGTAGACAATTGTGTGATGAGTTGTGCTGATAGGTTACGCCAAGACAACTGGGCATATGAGGATGAAGTGGTGTCAGAGCACATTATGGATGTCGCGGATGATGTGGAAGTGTCGGGTGAACTGAATCATGAGCTCCAAACAGAAGATGGACCAAAGGCTTCTGCACCGAATAACGGCAAGGGTCCGCCTGCAAGTACGGACAAACAGGAATCCCTGTCTCCAGACCCAAAGCCACCCGACCCGCGTCTGCTCGGGTCTGTTACTTTGAGTCCTGTGCTTGTTGCTCAGGAGCCACTTGTCAACCAACGATCACGAGAGCAGAACGCCCCTGCTGTAGAGTAAGTGGAGGCGCTTCAGGCAGTGAATGTGCCACATGACTTCTGTGCCGACGATGCCGCTTCGTAATCGGAGTGCAGCAGTGTGTCGCCTGAAGTGTCAGCTCCTAGTGTGTTCGGTGCCCCATCGGCTGTCAGCGTGGTTGCGGGTGACGTGGCACGCTCGGCTTTATGAGCCGAAGCCTTGGCTGTCTCAGAAGAGCCGACGGACAACAGCGCACCTCTGAAGCATCCTGCAGATGATGAGTTGTGTGTCAATGGCGATGTGCAGAAGGCACCTGTCGTGGTGGCATTGGGAAGGGTCACCTCAAAACGGCGGGCGATGTCTGCCTTACAGGCCGCCGATTTGCAGGTCGGCCGCCCCAGTACAGGGGATGGCCTTCAATAATACAAGCACCAAAAATGGCGGGCGTCACAGCATTTCAGGTCGCTACCCTTAACATTAGGGGTTTGCGTAGTCGTCGAAGGCAACATCAGTTACGGCATCTTTTAAACAAATGGGGTGTGAGTGTGGCAGCCATCCAGGAAACCAAGCGGTCCTCTGATGAAGAGACCGAAGTTGCTGTCGAGCCTCTTTGTCGGAATTCAATGTTATCTTTTTCACTCGAGAGGCTTATCAGGTGGGTGCACGCTATTCCTGGCCAACACACTGGGCATTACTGCTGTGTCGTATAGCCCAGATGATGACGGGCGACTTATCTGCTGTGACCTCGCAATTTCGGGTGTACAGTGGCGAATAGTTTGTGTTTATGCCCCTGTAAAGCAGAGTGATAGAAGGCTATTATTCCTGTCATTAGTAGACCATTTGTCTACGGATTGTAAAATTATGCTGTTGGGTGATTTCAATTGTGTTTGTAGGGATGAAGACCGAGCAGTGTTACGTAAGCGATATGACCCTAGTGCTGCTTTACTCACTTATTTGGCATGCGAATGCAATCTGGTGTTTGTTGGGCAAGATAAGGGACATAACATCGATTTCACTCATTTTCAATGCTCCTCTAGTGCTCGGCTTGAGAGGATTTACGTTTCAGCAGACATGTTATCCAGCGTTTTTGGTTACTGGGTGCGGCCCATATTCTTCAGTGATCACTGTATGGTGTCTCTTCAGATAGGAAGGCACAGTCGGCGCATACTCCATCATCGATGGGATCTGTGGAAGCTGAACAGCTGCCTGCTCTCAAATGAAATCTTCAAACGTGCTGTATCTAATTGCTTGAAGGACACGTGGTCACGCGATGGCCTCTCAATTTTGCAAAAATGGGACATATTTAAACAAGAAACAAAAATATTGCTATTGAAGCCTCAGCAAAAATCGCGTTTTTGAAGAGACATCACCTTCGAGAGCTCGGCCGTACTTTAGTTGAGCTACATGATTTAGAGAGGATTAGCCCAGGTGCCTATGTAGAAGATATCACTGACGTAAAAGCAGAGCTTCATCAGTTTGAAACTGAAATATACAAAGGGGCCTTGATAAGATCTAGGACCCGTAGATTTCTGGATGAGCAACCATCTCGCAGGGCCCTGAGTGATGAAAGACAGACTGCTCTAGCTAAAGAAATATTGGAAATTCAGTATGGTGGTTGCGCATACAGCGATGGTCCAGGTACTGTTGAGGCTTTCTTTGACTATTATCGTAAGATCTTTGGTGGTTGTGCGGGCACAAACGTGGCATCAGATTACAGTCACTTATTCGAAGCCTTGCCCCGACTTGACGGTGAGCAGCGTGCTGTAGTGGAGGGGCCTATCACTTTGGACGAAATTAAATCTGCCATTTCTGGCCTGACGGCTCAGACATCTCCTGGGTCAGATGGCATTACTAGCGGGTTCTATAAAACATTTTGCACTTGCCTAGCGCCTTTCTTGATGGAGGTTTTCCAGGCTTCTTACTATGTTGGTTTTTGCCCCCCCCCCCCCTCCCCCCCCACACTTCCTGTGCAAACATCTCCTACAAGTCATTAGGCTTTAAGTACTGATACGTCACCATGTCGTGCACTCGTAGATTTACAGTTTCTCAACTCAGTTCCGTACCACCACAGTGTGAACCCACCGCACTGTCAGCTATCATTTTTTTGTGGGCCGCAAACTAGGTCTGCTTTGTTAACAAACCGTCCCCGTCCGCGTGCTCCAGCGATTTCTATAACTTTTCTCTTTGTGTTTGAAAGGCCGAGGGAGCTTTTGCGGTATGTGACACAATGGGGACGTGCGGCGCATGCTTAATAAAAGCCTAAGGCTCAGTGATTTATCGAATTCATTAAATAACGATTTTACAAAGCTGCGTGCAGCTTTCAATCAAAGCAGGATCCATTCTAACACTGCGCTTAGTGCATCGCACTCTCCGTAGCTTATGCGTCATAATAGCAACCATAACTAAGGTATCTAACTAAATTAATGTTCCCTTTATGGTGAAACTGAATTTTACAAAGTGAGAGGACGTTTGTTTTGTTATTGGTGACCAAAAAGAAAACGGGCCTGAAATAACGAAAAATGTTAATTGAAATTCAGCTCTCCAACTATTTAGAGTTTCTACCGCGGTCCGTTCCACTCTTTGTCAATACTTCGAGAGATAAGAAGGGGATTGACGCGTTGCAAGGAGATGCAGAAAAGCCCGCCTGAGGTTTATTCATTTCTTGCGCTTTAGCATTACAGATTATTTACTAATAATTTGAGATCCAAAAG
The DNA here is from genome assembly GCF_052857255.1 of Amblyomma americanum. NCBI lineage: Eukaryota > Metazoa > Arthropoda > Arachnida > Ixodida > Ixodidae > Amblyomma > Amblyomma americanum. The sequence goes on along the minus strand of NC_135497.1, from coordinate 206,272,355 downwards.
ACTTACCCAATGTATTGTCAGAAGCCTGTTGGTTTGGTTTATGGGGGTATTACGTCCCAAAGCGACTCAGGCTATGAGAGACGCCGTAGTGAAGGTCTCCGGAAATTTCGACCACCTGGGGTTCTTTAACGTGCACTGACATCGCACAGTACACGGGCCTCTAGAATTTCGCCTCTATCGAAATTCGACCGCCGTGGCCGGAATCGAACCGCATCTTTTGGGTCAGCATCCGAGCGCCGTAACCAGTGAGCCGCCACGGCGGCGTGTTAGGCGAATGTGCATTTCTTCTGCCGCGAAAACATTCTTTTTTAAGCTGCACACGTAAACGCTGCCTGTGAAGACATGTCTTCATCCTAAAGAGATGCTTGCGCCATGGACGGTGAATTGTCGCCTCTGCAATGCACCAGAGACAATTTACCATTGTTTTGTTATGTGCATAGATGCTATCTTCTTCTGGGACATTTTATAACGAACAATTAAGAAGGACATTGAGATCACACCCTACAGTATTCGTTTTTTGCCCGCGGAGAAAAACAGTGCTGTGCCATATGATCTATTTATGTTGCTGGGACTAATCAGTCTCTGCAAGAGCCGCATGATGGACCGCCACGCCGAATCATCGCGGTCATCGAAATCTTTGTTTCGTGAACAATGCGCTTTGGTGCGGGGAGTATATGTTGCCCTGCAGGAGCCGCCTATATCTGGCTCCCCTATCTGGATGCATGTGTGTGCATCCCAGACTTTTGATGTTTTGGAAGGAGGGTTCATGCAGGGGTAAGGTGGCCTGGTGTTTTGTGGCGTAGCCGTGCTTAGACTTTTCTTTTCGGCACTATTTCCTTGCAATAAAGAAAAGAAAATCTCCGTCGTGGCGGAGTGGTAGCGTCTCCGCCTCAAACGTAAAGGCCGTGGTTCGATACCTACCCTCGACACAGGTTTTTTTTTTTTATTCAATGAGTGTGCGGGGGGAGGGGGGGGGGGGCGGGGTTGACCACCTGGATGGCCACGTGGTCGGTTATGTGGTGTGGAGCAGCTGCCGGCGCCTTGGCTGGTCCCGCGGTTCGTCACGTGGTTGGTGACGTGAACAGTCACGTGGTTGGTCACGTGGTGCAGTTTTCAGCTGACGCGCAGACCGGCGAGGCGCGCACGGCGGCGGCGGCTCCGGCGCGCCAGCTGTGCGCCGTGTGACGTCACTGCTCCTCGCGCATGCGCAGCCCGGCTCTCCAGGAGCCACGCGAAACTGCTCAACCTCGGCCAGTGTAGGTTACGCTACAAAACATTTTTGAAACTCGTTTAAGCAACATGTCGCGCATCTAGTGGGTCCTAGAGGTGAGCCTCGAAGCTTTGAAAGCCCGCCGCTGTGCGGAAGGTGCCTGCAAATGGTGGTGTTTCCTAGTTTGGCAACATAGTACCATTGGACTCCGCGCGCTGCGGTTGGTCAGTCGTTGGCGCACTGAGCTATTCAGCTGGAGTACCCGGGTTTCAACTTGTCCGCGATGACCACGTTTCGATGGAGAGGAAAAGGCGCCTGTGTGCTTTCACCCTTTTTCGTCGACGGGATAGAGTCAACGTAAGGAGTCAGAGCCGCCGGTTCATTTTCAGGAAAGGAACGCCACAGTAACTGCGTCGCGTCACGATGGACACATCAACCGCAAAAGCGTTATGCGTTGTGTCCCCTGAATGGCTTGTACAAAGCTAATACATTTTTAGCTGTGAAACGAAAATAGCAAGAAAAATACATGACACAAGGCTCTCGAGGTGCCTCGAGGTAAAACGCATAATACATTGAGAAAGCGCCACGAACGCGGCAAAGTGAAAGGCATACACGAGGACACGAACTTATTAAATGTCATGCGAATGATGTTCGCATAAACATTATTCACAACAGCGCAGGAAACACGGACAAAGGGTGAATAGACAACACAAGCGTTGACATCAAGAAATTTCAGTTCAAGTCAGCGTTTGTGTTGTCTATTCTTTCCTTTTGTCCATGTTTCTTGCGCTGCTGTGAATAGTGAATACGTACCAACTCGCCCAACTTTTTTCACTCATCAATGTTCGCATAAACATTCAGCAGGAGGGTTAAACGCAATGAACAGGCCGCTGGTGTGTGCTCTGGTTGTTTTGTCGTCACAACTTTGGCCCTGATTACGGCAGGCGGGCGCAGCCTGAACCCGTTGGATACCAAACGACCGTTCAAATCCGTGACTGGCACATATTGCATGGGCGGAGTGAAAATAATGTCGGCGCTTTTTAAACGACCTCAGGAAGCCTTTAACTTGCGCGTCCTATTGATTATTGTAGAAAAACAGAAGTTGGGCCTGTATAATGGGCAATGGCAGTTCCATCATCTTTACCAAAAGCGCTTTGGAATTGAGGAAAGATGTTGAGATCCACCGTGAACAAAGAAGAAAAGGCCGTTATGAGTGCTGTGCTACTGCATAGAACCTTTGCCGAGAAAGTTGAAACAGTCTGTAAAATACTCGCCATTTCTTGCTGCCACATTGACTATTTACAGGCGTATCCAGCGCTGTACCTCTGCCGCGCACATGTCCGCGTGCGTCTTATTGTTTCTAACGCGATAGCGCTAAGGGTCCTATTCAGCCGTTATCTCGGCGGCGCGTCGAGAAAAGCAGGTGTTCCACATGCCACCTAGGTCCCGTGACCTTGTGACGCCATCACAACCTGCCCATCGTGTAGGTGGCAACCTGCGCACCGTGGCAGATGGCAGTTAAGCTAAGGATTGGTCGCGAGAGGTTGCTCTGGAACAGCAACATGGGTCTCACCAGCCTCACCGGTGGCTGTATTTGAAACAGCCACCTGCCGGGGCAGTGGCCCATCTCTTGACCACTGCACCACTGCTCCAGGAGTGGTATGATGACTCTCTGTGATCTATGGGTTTAAAGTCGAGAATGACCAATTCCGCATATATGGACACGTTGGCAGGACTCAGGCAAAGGAGTACTTGCGCGGTAGGGATCTCTAATGCTATCGCATTGTGCTCTTAATGGTAGGTTAGGCGTTATGTGAAGGTAAAAGAAAGACCGGTGTCCTTGTCTACGAAGTGATACGCGAAGAGGTCCACAGACTGCTGAAGGGAGCCATTAACCCTAATGCGTCATACCTTTAAGGGCGGAGTTTCAGTGTCCTCTTCAGTTTTTGTGTCCTTTATGATCAAAATACAAAAAAAAAATGTAATTCTCCCAAAGAAATGTGAACGTTGTATTCAGAGTTTGCTTACAAAGAAATTTTTCCTCGGGGAGGGAGATGAACAAAAATTAACGCTGCCAAGCAACACAAAAGAACACGCCAGTCTGAAGAAAAGACGCAGTACCTAACCACTCCAAACACTTACATTATTGCGTTAAAGGGTCTCCTATAGATTTGAAAAGCGTTCGTTACGAAGTTGAAGGTGAATAGTAGGATGCCTCAGTCGGCAGAGCATTTAGTTGCTAAATAGCGCATAATTGTTTGTCCTCCAAGAATGACTCAAACAAAATAGAAATTTTGGTCTGTCATTTCTAATATGGAGGCTCTAAGTACACTGCCAATATCAGCTGTCGATTGCTTCTCCATTCCATTAGACATCGTTCTTCACTCAAGAGGTCAAACACGTGCTCTCACAGAGTACTCTACCTTTGCCGATAATTCAAAAGAAAATAAAGGCTGCCAAGCTCACCTGATTATGCTGGTTTTGGTCGTTTGGGTATTTCCACAAAATTCCTTGTTTAATACTTTAAGTGTTTATGTTGGAGCCTTTAATATTTTACACGATGAAGGCGATCACTCTAAGCATGAGAACGTCGTTTTTTTTTTTTGCATGTGGGAAGATAGGGCGTGACATTTTTGCTTTCTGAAGCGTTCTTTCTTTCAACTGTGTGAAAGAGTGTTGCAGTTGTATGTGTTCGTAGTTTTATAGGAGCTGACTTGTACCTGGGCTAACTTACGTCATGGCCATCAGGCGACGACGGCCAAGCAAACAGCGCAGCCGGACGTTTCCTCATTTCCGGGAGTAGCCCTGACCGCAACGTTTTAATGTGTGTAAGGAGAGTAAGAAAAAAGCAAGCGATGCCAGGGTGTGGACGCGTCAAACGCTGATTAAGGCCAGTGACATCTTAGCGCGGTGGTAATTTCATAAATCCGGAGTACCGTCATTCGAACCTTTTTTTTTTGCTTTAATACAAGGCCGTCAAAAAAGACAGCCATTGCTGTGTCGGCTTCCTGAAGTAGGACTGTGTTAATACGGGTTAGAAACCATTGTCCGGTCGGTGCATTTGTAAAGATGGGGATTTAAATGGCAGCTTCGGGCACATAACCAGCACGGCTGCCGGCTCTCTCTTTGGACGCCCGAACGAACTGTCCGCGGGTCGTCAGACATAAATTGTACAGATAATACAGATAATGCCCCTGACAATAATCTTCTTCATCTTTTTTATTTCCCGAGTGCTTAGAATTTGGGTGCTAAACACGGAGCGCAGCTACATTCTCTGCGATGCATGGGAAGATGTAGCACAAAGCTGCTACCGCACGCTTACATGGCTATTTGAACAAAGTGCTTCTATCAAGCTGAGCTGCTGAAGTGTGTGGTCGTCACCCTGATAAAAGAGGAGAAAAATAGACGAGAAAATTTCTGACATTATTGATGTGCACGCACGTGACCGCACGAGGGTGGCGAGATTTAGGGCCTACTTGCGAAGTGAGTAGAGAAGAGTAGAGAAAGTGAGTAGAGAAATCCTATCCAAAGGTCTCTTTAGCATTATCTCAAAGTGCGACGATCCAATACTACTGAACTCTAGAGGCGAATAACAGCTACTGCAGTTTCAGTGCAGTTCCAAATAAAGCAAGGTCTAACAAATGTTCTAGCGGAGAGCTCACATCAGTGATGTCCCGTTGCTAGGGCCCGGTCAAGAGTATTAGAAAGCGACAGCATCCACTCTATCGAATATCGCTTTAGTGTCATATTGAATTTGATAGAATATTTTTTTATACAGAGTGTACCAGCTAACTTTATCCAGGATTTAATTACACGCCGAGGCACTCTAAGACGCCCTGACCAAATGCATGCTGCTGGATAATGTATGGAGCAAGTCACACTAGTTCTGTATTGCGCTTAATTACATAATTAGTCGAAATGAATTAGCCAACTTCGCAAGCAACGAAGATGGGCAAAAAAGTCGAACGAGAAAGTGTAGAACGGACCGCAAAACGTCCGAATGAACAGTTTATAACTTTCCATCTATTACAGATCAGCTTTTTCTCGCTCATTGTAAATGCCCGCGAAAGTCCCTCATAGCCAGAGTCGGTTTGGGACGTTGAAACGCCATAAACCATAAACCATGTAATATGCTTTCTCTCATGACAAACCATTTAACCCGACTATCATAGAGAGAGTCTGCTTGAACTAACTTGCATGAATCACAATGCGGTACCCTCGATATCAACAATTAAGCATGGATTTCTACGTGGCTGCACCTAGGTCCTTACATTAAGGCGACCGATACAGTGTTCGGGGATAGTTGTCTCCACTTAAGTACTTTATGCTAGTTCTCCAGCTCTCCTAGTATCTAAACAAACAGGATTTCTTTTCGCCAATCTCCCGCACGAAGATTCGCGCTGACCTTTCGAAACGTTTTCAGATCACTTGGTTGGCTTCGGGGCCATGCATGGAGGCTTGTGTAGCATCTCAATCGCTCCAAATTTCGGTCAAATAAGCAAAGTTTCCCTCCTCATATCTTCACAGTTTTCAAAGTGCCCGAGATACTACTAGACCTCTGTCGCACAACAAGCAACAAACTCTGTGGTTGGAAACTTGTGTAGAATATTGCACGCGCTACCGGGATGGATTCAAACGCGAACACTACAGAGGGATGCAACTCAGAAATTAAGCGGCCGCCTAAAAAAAAAAAAGGTATTTAACAATGGCACCGACCTATTGTCAAGACGTCGCGGTCAGCTGTCTTGCCTCGGCTAGCATGGCACCGCGAATGGCAGCGAGGTGCAAGGCAGCGACGGTCATAACAAAGGATGGACGTTATTTATTAGAGGCCTTCCTTGAGGAGCACTTGCCCGTTTTGTCCTGAATTGTACTCTTGCGATATCGGTTATTCCTTGGGTCCGTTGTGTGAGATTGATGTGTACTCGGTTGAAGAATATACATATTGCATAATTTTTTTCGTAAAGAGGCAAATTCTTAAAAAAAAATTCTGTCATAATTGAGTGTAAAAAGAAAGTTTTTGCTTGTCCACAGATTGTGTTTCGTTTCATACCGTCATGATGCATACCGCTGGAGAATGTATGCGTGTTTTTAAATAATAGCGAATGCTTCGTGTATGCTATACCTTTTTTTTTTGGTATGATAGCTGCCTGTTTCAGCTGCCTGCGTTTCAGATAAGGGCCGCTTTCCAATATTGCTTTTTACCACACCACCTATTTAATTGGCCAGTACACAATTCATGTCCAACTCCTAGTAACTGGAATTGAATTGAAGGGAAGTGACATATGACACTGGCGCCATGACCTTCTTGTAGAAAGTAATACTCTCCTACTGAAGCAACAACTAGGAAGTGTCTAATGTTCTGGAAGATATTTTCTTTTTTCATATCCAAGGCAAAAATTTTTTTCACCTCAAGCAGAAATGCAGTGTTCGCCTTGTATACGTAAGTTCATGGAAGCAGTCATTAGTAAACTTCACCAAATAGTCTCTGGCATGCACCGCATATTTTTTTTCTTTCTCTAGCAGCGAGTCCCCTAAATGGTTGAGAATGCTCTCATTAACGCCCAATAGCACCTACTTAAATCATCTGGCGAAAGAGCAAGAGAAAACAACTGTCCAGGCTTTTTGCCTTTATTAATGCGAAAGCATTACTTGGCTATGTTCGCGGTTTCGTATCCGCAGAAAGTGGACGCAAAGCGTGTCGGCAGCCCTTGCGTCGTTCGAGGAGGTGTTAGGAGTAAAAAAAATGATTGTATAATATAGAGGGTGATAAAATATCAATTCGCGTAAAATTTGATTGATGTGGAGTAATTAATTATTTAAAGGCGAAAAAGTCGATTAGACGTCGAAATAGTCCAGGACGTCGATATAGTGGGCGGACGTCAAAACAGTCGTGGACATCGCAATTGTGAGAAACTACGCAACCAAGCCGCATGAAGGTTTGAAATAGAGTAAAATATGATTAATGAACGGTAATTAATCAAAGGAAAAAGTTTTCGTGATGTGGAGTACTTAGGGGCGCATAAACATGTACGTCGATGCAGTGGGAGGGCGTCAAAACAGACTCGGACGTAGGAAGAGTATAAAACGAAAAAAAAGAGTTTAAGGAAGCGTAAACCAGGTTCAAAAGAGTTAATTGATGTAAAAGTAAAAATAAAATAAGTAATAGAAAAAATGCCGAAAAACTGAAACGAATGACAACAAAAGCGCTTAGACGTCACGTGAAGAGAGGCAACGAGTGTTGAAGTGGCGTCCATGCTTTCGCATTCTCCCAGTGCGGGTCGCTGCAGCGATCTCTAATTTTTCTAGTCAGGTTCGTTTTCTGCAAGCAAAGCTTCCAGGCCTCTCAAGTTTCGTGCATTTGGGATGCATTGTTGGGTGGTGCGTTGCCCGAAGACGAGACATCGGCGTAAAGAGCCACAACAGGATTTTCTAACAGCCTCAATTTGCACCAAGTTAGTTGTACACTAGTTCTGGAAAATTTGAGATAACATGTAGTGGCGCAAGTCAAGTTACTGCACGTTTATTTCTTAGAAAGAGAGCTAGTCCCATGGTGGAATTAGCAACCGAATTATTACTTCATTCAGAGCGCAAAACTTACTATACTTTTGCGTCGTTTTCTTTGCAGTTACTCTAGTGTTTCACATCTCTACACGAGTACCTAGCCTTAAAAGGAACCATGAAAGGATTTAGATTGGCATATTCTAGTACAACAGACCTGTACAGGTGGGCTTTGTGGGTATTCAAGTGAAATTAGAAAACTCTGCGAGCACATGCATGAGATTTTTTAAACAATATTTCTAAATTATAGGGTGCGCGCATAGCTTTCAAATTTGACACAATTACCCACAAATGCCATCTCTAGAGATCTGTTGCACTAGAATATGCCCATCGAAATCATTTTAGGATCTCTTTAATGCAACTACACCTACAGCAGATTGAAGGACAATGCCATTTCAGCTGGAACCTAAAGAGGAAAACAATTCAAATCGTGGTGAAAATCGCCCCAGTTGTCTAAACAAAATTTCCTTGGGACACAGAAAAACTGAAATCCGCTTGGCAAAACAAATGGTTTGCTTGGGAAATGCAAAACATAACCGCACAAAGAAAAGCGAGAATGCTTCGCATGCCATAAAACACTTTGCAGTAATGATGCTGTTGGCGGGATCATGCAAAAGAACAGGCTGTCGATGGAGCCCAACTATGCAGAGCTAACACTCAGCCCTGTCGACTTGAATGTATGCAGTTGCAAAGGATTGCACTAGCAGAGTGAGGGCAGTAGGATATGAGTTAGGGAGAGGAAAAAGTGAGAATAGTGCTGTTTTTCCGAGATATAGTTCGTTGTTCTATATATGATCGCATTTGTAACCACGTGCCCTAGAAGATTGCTCCAGATAGTCATAGAGAAAAACAGAGGGAAAAACAAGCCCAAAAGTGCTGAAGTTAACACATGCCTTAGTCTGATACCTTAATACGAAGGCTGACAACTTGCATGTTAAAAATGGCTTCTAATCGCTCACGTGTAACGGTTTCACGGAAAGACAACTGCTTTTACTCGTTCATTGCCAAGTGGAAACAATCTCAATGTGTAGGAAATAATATATATTTTACGCTAAGGAACCCTTAAGAACGTGTGTGCGTATAAAGTGTGTTAGCAGAACACACTTGCATTACCTCAGCGCCTACCTGATAAATGAACTCTGTCTTAGAGGAGAAAATTTCTGAAATAAGGTTTTACTGAACGAGTGATTTCACATTAAAATCAGACTTTCTTTACTAACCGCAAATTTTGCAATAAGGGTAACATTGCAAATTGAAGTGATATTTTTGAAATAGAAAAAGGGGGTACCAGCGAAAACAAAAACACGTCCGCACAAACCAGAGGTGTTACACACGGACGAACACTCAACTGTTAGCTGCGCTTTATTGGAAAATAAAGCACAGTCGAATATCCAGCGTACGTCTCTGTGTAGCACCTGTCTTACGTACGTGTGTTTTTGTTTCCGCTAGTGCCCCCCTTTTCAAGTTCAACATGCCCCAAATGGCCCAAGAAGTAACGTTTTTGATATTTTTGGCATGGTCCATTGCTAACTGTTACGTTCAAGAAAAATAACAAAACGTTACAGATGTCGCAAATAAAAATTATCAGGCTCTGTCGTTGCACCTCCTCGCAGTGACTGACCAATGGCAGTTTCACCAATGTATAATTCGTCTTAAAATTTCCCACAGCAAACCATGGGCACAATTCTCAAAGCTGTTGGTGCGTTTTAACAAAGGGCTGTCAGAACAGGTCCAACACGCACTTTCCCCAACGCTGAGAATCCAGAAGCTGGCAGAAACTGTTCCCTCGCAGGCCAGCGCAGCCTTCTATGCTGGGCTCGGAGATGAGTTGAAAAACAATAGTTATCTCTCTGTCTTTCCTATGCTGCTTGGACGGGGATCCCATCGTCTGGGTCGTTTAGACTTCATCCTTTCTCCAAATCTTTCCCTATTCACATAGTTCATTCCTTCTGTGTCTTGCAGCAATCATCACTTCTAAGAAAAACTTGTCAGCCGACGCATTGTATACTGTACGCCCGGCTTTCAGGATTAGCGGAGTGCGCCGAGTACAACTAGAGGCACTCTTACTGTCAATGTGGTTTAAGAGTTTGGTCCAGCTGTGGCTTTCACTTCAGCTACAATATATTGCGGCACATAGTTTAGACAGCGTCTAGACGAGGACTTGCTCAAAAAAGCATCGTAAGCCAACGCAGTGCAACTGGCATGGGGCTGACCGCCGCCACCGCTTGCAAAAGCTTCCCTGGAGTGCAGCTGCGCTGAGATTGACCTAGAAGAAAGGGGTCATCACTTCGCATTTGCGTCACTGACGGCAACGAAGGGGCCATTATCCAATAGAAAACTGCAACACCTGTGAGCAGTGCATTTAGTCGCACCTATTTTTTTGCAGCGAACTGAGAACATATCAACGTGCAATAGAGGCTCTTGGTTAGGTCACGTTGCGCTTTTCCGCCTTTCAGGCTTTACCGCCTTTTGTCGCAGTTACCTCTTTCATTTTTGAAGGAAAATAAACCTCAACCTCAACCTTTTACAGCGCTGGAACAAACAAAAGAAGAGGGATAATTTCTGTACTGGCTTACGACAGGAAATTACATTTCTCCGGTGCCTTCTGGTGTGGACTAATCTGACCAGTGCTGCAATGCGCTGTTGACCGCTGGTCGCTAACAATACTGTTTAATCGCACGTATACTCAGTAATTAAGCTAAGCAAAATTCTACCTGAATGACGAACACTTCAAGGAAATAGATGTGAAACAAAGCGCTCCCTAAAACTTGCTCTAAAATAACCCTTTCCTTTCCCTTGCCTTTGCAGTGCCACCTGCGAAGCCTGTCATCCGTTACGTGTCCCACAACGGGGTCAAGGAACCCACCGGCTCGGTCATTGGCCCCTTCAACGAAGGCGAACGACTTGTGCTCCTCTGCGAAGTTCTGGGTGGTGAGTGTCCTTCATTAGACTGCTGACATTATCAAGAGGAACTCATTTTTTGTGGCCTCAGCACCAATGCTGCCATACTGCGCAATTCTATGTGCAGGATAAAGACTTGCAATATAAAATTTTAAATGGTGGGTTTTATCGTCCCGCAGTGACACATAGGCTATGAGGGACGCCATTGCGTAGAGCTCCAGAATAATTTAGACCACCTGGGGGTTTTTAACTTTTGTTTACTTCGCACAGCACCCAGGCGTTTTTTTGCATTCTGCCTCCAGTGAAATGCGACTGCCGCGGCCTGCATCGAACCCGCGACTTTGGGACCAGCAGCCTAACATCAAAGCCACTCAGCCGCCGTACCAGGTAGACTGGCAATAGGACAGACTTATTTCGCCAAGCTGCTTGCTCCCATGCTCATATGTTGCTTATATAGCAGGCCTGTTTCTTTTGTAAAGAACACGAAGTTGTATGGCATCGGCACTGTAGTGCTTAGGAAGCTAACAATCTCTGAGTGTTTTGCGTACGGGTTTCCTGCCTTGTCTTCAGGTGAAAATAAAGTACGACGCCGTGCAAGGTAACGCACCCTGAGGCCAACAGTTGAGAAACATTCGAGAGAACTGGCTCGGGATGTAGATTGTTCCCCTGAAACCTTTAGCCAAGAAAAACGCACTGATCCTACATGAAGTAGGACACAGAAACACATTAGCGCAAATGAACACGGCAGAAACCGATGAGAAGGTCAAAATTGAGAGAAAAACAAGCGTGTTGGAACTTGGCAGCCTGTTAACCGCAACTACTGCTTCTACATATGAAGTCAGCTAGATACTGAAGCCAAATGGCTACCGGTACATGCATACGCAATGTCATTCGGCGCCAAAATTGTTCTCTTTTGTAATTCCTTACATAATTTTATCTGTTTTACAGACACATCAGGAGTAGGTATAGAGTGGGCTTGACCTAAAAAAGGCCCCTCTACTTTTAGTCCTGTATTTAGGCGGAGGTTCCAAAGCAATGCATATGTTTGGACAACCGACGGTTACAAGGTAAGAAACTATGTCGAGGACTTTCACCTCGCAAACCCTTGCTCCCAAAAATCAAAACTGCATCATGGTCGTCACTCACGGGTGCTAATTCAGTTCTGCGCGTGAAAGAATTGCAGCTTGCCCCACGTTCTAATCTCTTGTTTCGCGCCGCCTGTTGCGGAACCAGACGCCAGAAAGCACTTGCGAGGCAGTCTGCTTTCGCACGTGGACTGTGTATATAGATCTGCCTATGGTTACACCCGTCGCGAACGACGACAAGGAAATCACGTTGGGCCGCGCGCAACGATCGGGCCCCCTTAACGAAGGTCGAAAGATAGCGCAGGGATCACCGCGTAAGGGAATATTTCGCCGCGAGGTTTCAGGGAGCGCGGCAGCTTTCATTTCCCGGGAACATGTGTACCGGTGGCATCGCGGGCCCGCCGCCGTTCGATCGGCGCCGGGGGCGGTGCGTCACTGACACCGTGGTGTCGATAAGAAGACTGTCCTCGGGGCCAAAAAGAGACGCCGCTCATTCCGCTGCCGGCCGCTTGCGTGTGTATGTTTAAGTACGTAACCATGTTAGCGGCCAGGTTTCCTCCGGCGAGGGGAAAAGTGCCCGCATTGTTTGCTGGCGCGCGCCCCCGCTAGGCACTTTTCTGTTTCTCGTTTCTCGGCGTACTGTGCGCCTCGCGTAGTATACACAGCCCCGGTGTCGCGGCACCCTGAGCCCGCATGCTGAGTGCAGGCGCAAACGTCCCCTGACGCCGCGACGTGTCACCCTACCTAGCGGGCTCGTTTTCGTGCGGGCCCGGTTTCGACAACCGCGAGTCGACGTGCACTCTGGCCGTGGACGCTGGAGGTCGAACGCGGAGACACGGTTCACTCCGATGCTCGCTCCTCCTTGTCCTTAATTGTTGTTGATGATATCGCTTGCTCCCCTCTTTCTCTGCTTCTTTCTGTCTCTCCTAGAGTAATTTTTGAGAAAACTGCTTCCTTTTCTTATATATATATATATACATATATATATATATATATATATATATATATATATATATATATATATATATATATATATATATATATATATATATATATATATATATATATATATATATATATATATATTAGCAGACACGGCAAATGAAGTGAGGGGCTCGTTTGACAAACATATTAAGGAAGCCAACAGTCACCGAAATCAAGGTGCACAGGGGAATGTTTCTTTTTTTTTTTAATATCTAGTGCCAATGAATTAGTTTTTTTAAAGGGAATTACTCATAAAGCAGCAGAAAAAACAACCATGCCGCCAGTGGGATCCGGCAAGTAAGGATCCGGCTTAATAAGTAATTCTCTTTAAAAAAAACTAATTCATTGGCACTAGATATTAAAAAAAAGAAACATTCCCCTGTGCACCTTGATTTCGGTGACTGTTGGCTTCCTTAATATGTTTGTCAAACGAGCCCCTCACTTCATTTGCCTTGTCTGCTAATAGCTTAACGGGGGTCTCGGCTCTGGCAGTCTTGATGCCATAGGTAGCATAAGAGGGCTCTCGCACAGTTTCCGCCCTCGCCGTTAGATGACGTTCTACGTCACACTTGCGGTATTACAGGACGTGCTACGTCCACCGCTATGGACGAGGGTGGCGCTGATGAACACTCTCAACGTTCGCTTACACGCAAAACATAAATACCCACGAAAGCAGCAGATTGGACAGCCGTCGCCGTAGCTCAGTTGGTAAGAGCACCGGACGCGATGTTCGGAGGTCGTGGGTTCGGATCCCACCGGCGGCATGGTTGTTTTTTCTGCTGCTTTATAAGTAATTCTCTTTAAAAAAAACTAATTCATTGGCACTAGATATTAAAAAAAAAGAAACATTCCCCTGTGCACCTTGATTTCGGTGACTGTTGGCTTCCTTGATATGTTTGTCAAACGAGCCCCTCACTTCATTTGCCTTGTCTGCTAATAGCTTAACGGGGGTCTCGGCTCTGGCAGTCTTGATGCCATAGGTAGCATAAGAGGGCTCTCGCACAGTTTCCGCCCTCGCCGTTAGATGACGTTCTACGTCACACTTGCGGTATTACAGGACGTGCTACGTCCACCGCTATGGACGAGGGTGGCGCTGGTGAACACTCTCAACGTTCGCTTACATGCAAAACATAAATACCCACGAAAGCAGCAGATTGGACAGCCGTCGCCGTAACTCAGTTGGTAAGAGCACCGGACGCGATATTCGGAGGTCGTGGGTTCGGATCCCACCGGCGGCATGGTTGTTTTTTCTGCTGCTTTATAAGTAATTCTCTTTAAAAAAACTAATTCATTGGCACTAGATATTAAAAAAAAAGAAACATTCCCCTGTGCACCTTGATTTCGGTGACTGTTGGCTTCCTTAATATGTTTGTCAAACGAGCCCCTCACTTCATTTGCCTTGTCTGCTAATAGCTTAACGGGGGTCTCGGCTCTGGCAGTCTTGATGCCATAGGTAGCATAAGAGGGCTCTCGCACAGTTTCCGCCCTCGCCGTTAGATGACGTTCTACGTCACACTTGCGGTATTACAGGACGTGCTACGTCCACCGCTATGGACGAGGGTGGCGCTGGTGAACACTCTCAACGTTCGCTTACACGCAAAACATAAATACCCACGAAAGCAGCAGATTGGACAGCCGTCGCCGTAGCTCAGTTGGTAAGAGCACCGGACGCGATATTCGGAGGTCGTGGGTTCGGATCCCACCGGCGGCATGGTTGTTTTTTCTGCTGCTTTATAAGTAATTCTCTTTAAAAAAACTAATTCATTGGCACTAGATATTAAAAAAAAAGAAACATTCCCCTGTGCACCTTGATTTCGGTGACTGTTGGCTTCCTTAATAATATATATATATATATATATATATATATATATATATATATATATATATATATATATATATATATATATATATATATATATAGAGAGAGAGAGAGAGAGAGAGAGAGAGAGAGAGAGAGAGAGAGAGAGAGATACACGTATTTGGCTGCTAGAGGCAAAATTCAAAGTTGAAAACGCTTCATTTACCCACAGATTTATTTTGAGTGAAAATATGGCTAAATGAAGCGTTTTAAACTTTGCATATTTATATATATATATACTATGGCAGCAACGCTGTTGATTTATTAAAGCCGGTATTGAACTGCGAACGGCGCAGCTGCGGCCTACAGTGTTTTAAGCCGCGATCGCTAGATGATAAAGTCGGTTTCCTCAGCTCGAGGGGGAAAACGGCCTTTAAACAATACGCAGTGCTTCAGCTGCGCCGGTCTTCAAACATTCTTCCACAATTCACTGTTTGAAGGAACGAGCCACGCATTTAGCGAAAGCATATATCAGAGTGCGTAAGTCCCTTTCTGCTTTCATTTTATTGGCGAAGCTACAGATGCGAAATATTTACATTGTTTGTTTTGTATTTATTCTAAGCACTGCCTAAATGTTGCCTCATTTGTTTAGGTTGTTAATGTGCCAATAGGAATTGATGGACTAGTTCGTTTCAAACAGCACAATTAATCACGCCGTATAAACCGCACTCGCCGGCTAAATGAGAACCTGGCACCACTGAGCTATTCTGTCATGTTCATCTTTAGCTTGTGTCTGGCATTTTCTACCTCTGAAGTAATGTGCAAAAGGCGTCCCTGCACCAAGGAAGAAATAGCTATTTTAGTCAGCGATGGCGCATTGAGACAAGAACGACGAGAAAACGAATAGAAGCGCTGAAATGTTCCTATTATAGTGTTTCTAGGTGCCCTATTTTTAATATGCCAGTGTGGTATCAACTAGGCAAACGTCAGACATTAGTACTTTAATATGTCGGGTCGAGGTAGAGTCACGGGGCTAATAAGGGGAGGTCGACTCTTCATAACCTTCAGATTGATTTTTAAGCACCTTTGTTTCCTCTTTAGGCTGCCCGATGTGCGCTAGGTGTGTCACGAAGTGTAGACATCTACCCATCTTCAAAAAAAGTTCTTCAAGATAGCTAGAGCGAGCAGTCTAGACTTCTGAGGAGGAAGATGCATTGTGCGGGAACTAGGTCGCGAAGAGAAAGTAGGGCGTCATCGCAGCTATTCACCAGGTCCAGCTATAGTGTCTTGATATTCTCCACATGCTCTAACCATAAGCACGTCCCGGGCGCTAGCGAGTGGGTGAGGTCGGAATTCCTGTTCCGGATCTTTAACCTAAGGTGTTCTGCAAAATTTTAAGAAACGCTTTTTTGAGTTAGAGGAGCGCTTTTTTCGGCATGGCATTGTCAGTGACGTAGCGCATCATAATACTGCTAAGACGTACTAGCTAGTAAGATGGTTAATTATTATTGAATAGTAAACATTTAACTATACCGTCAGCCTTCGTATTTATTAAGAGGCGTGTAACTTATCGTAAGTAATATTCATATCAGTTCTTATGATGACGAAAACGCAGTTACCCTCAGCTCTGTGGCCTAACAAATTGTGGCTATTTCGACGCACTGGAGCTTGCACTGGGGCCTGTACGCTTTGCCTGCAAGCTTTTCTAAAGCGCGTGTATTTTGGTGACGCAATTTTGCGATCGACAGCGTGTTCTCGCCCACGTTTACAGAGCGACTGCTCTACGGATGGGCTACTCAGATACTATGTCGGGAGCGAGGGCATGAGTCTTCTTATTGCTCTGTCTACCTTTAGAAGTGCAATGGCACTGCGGAAGTGCACGCGCTCTGAAAAACACAAAGAGCGAACAAGTGGTAACTGAGAGTGACAACCCTGCAAAATATTCATTCGCAAAAATGGGGTGTAGCCTCATTGGTTATCACCTTCAACATGACACCATCTGTGCTGAACACTCGTCGGACGGCGGGGATAATGCGCAATCCGGGTCCCTCATTCGTTACTTTTTTTTTGCTTGTTTGGAGACGTCCATCCAGCTACACAGTCCTCTTCCTTGGTCCTGTGCTAGCTCATGTGGACCTCCCGTGCGCGCGGAACGCTGCATGGACTTTTGAGCGCACTTGCGAATTTGAACAGTGAGCTTAGTCGGTCGTCGGCTGCTCGTCAGCCATGCAGAGACGCACCTTATCGACTCTTCCCTATGCATGCCTACTTATTTAATTAGCACCTCGTTAGCATAACAGGCCCATAGCTGTATCGTGCATACGCTCCGTCGAGCGACATGGGGCGCTGGTCACTGTGAACAGCCCGAAAAGGGGCGCTCACGTAGAAGAAATCTGCCCGACGCGCTGTCCCTTTCGTCATCGCCCTGCGCTACAGCGATCTCATTTAGTTGCACTGTTGCACGTCCATCGCAAATGCAACATGCATTTTCTGAGAAAAGGAACTAAATTGCCGCGTGATAAGCGCTCCATGACAGCGCGGCTGTGGTAATAGTCCATGTATATCCCAATGTAACAGCGCACATTCCGTGGTAACCGACAACTTTTTGTCCTGATCGTGATTGTTGGAAGGAAGCGCTTCATCTGATGCCAAGTTCTCAAGCCGGGCGTATGTGTTCTTTGTCCACGTTCAATGACTCTGCGCCACGCGCGCAAACTCACAAACAGTATATAATCGCGGTATTTCTTAAATGCTGTGTATTGTTGGCTGTAATTTCGCGAAAGCAAGAAAGCGTCCATTTTCTTATTGTGGCAATACTTTTGCATCCGCCCTGCCCGAGCCGTTCTGGGGACCTATTCTGCAAGGATCCATTACGCTTTCTGTTTCATTTGATACGACGACAGTGTGACGGCAGCTTCAGACGAAAGCAGCAAGCGGAAAATCGGAGCAATCACAAGCTAGCGATTCCTTGCGTCGGCAATAGCTTTCGATACTCGCCGCGCGCACCGGCTCACCAATGGCTGCATATCGCAGCCAGTGATGATATCCGGTCCTCAAAAATACAATCCTCCGCTCGCTTTCAGCGGACGCTTGAAAGCCGCGGCTACACCACCGAACAGCAGTGAGCAATGCCAGAGAATCATACATACCCAGCAACTCCGGACAAATGCACTTTTGTGCGGGAAACCGTTTATGAACGCATTTTTTTTCATATACTGTAAGATTTCACTGTAAAATTCAATGCATCTGCAGATCACTCGACGGCAATCTTGTATTTTTTTTTTTCTATTGAGGTTTTTGCTATCGTCAAAAGCGTTCCCCATTGGTTTTCTATGGGTGTCTTAACTGTTCTATGCGATCGCTGGAAAAACTTAAAAAAAGGTTTGCTACATATCAGAATAATAGACCATTACCTTCAATATTTCCACAACAGTGTCTTACAATTTTTCAATTTTCAAAAATTTTGCCCGAGAAAGCTGGACTTGGTCCATGGATAACAGTACTAGTCCCAGCTCACCTGCATAACAATAAAAAGCGTAGAGGTCCTCAAAAGCGTGCAGTGTACACGTGACCATGTGTAGCGTATACACTGCATACATTGCCGGGCAGAGATAAGAAAATAGGTTATCCCTGTTACCCTGTTGGCGAGCTTTAATGGAAAACATTGCGGGGCGGCTAATTATCATCATGAGATTATGTTGCGTTAACATTAGGTCTTCTGCAACCGGCTCAGCGCATTAATCAGAGAAAGATGGCTAATTGACCCTCCACCTTCAACGGCAGCCATCCGCCGGGTTGTTCCCGTGGCCAGTACCCTCAGTTGTGCATGCTTCCGCCCACGTGAGAACCTCCTCCGTTTACGGTAGCCACCCTCTAGGTTCTTCTCGTGGCAGCCGCCTCCCGACCTCTCCCTCCTCTCCTCTATACGTGGAGAGGAGGTTTCCTTCTCTCCACTCTGCCACCTGACAACTGGGGCAGGTGGTGCACGCAGCAATGCACTGGACGACACGGGACACTCTTTAATTCTTCAAGATGGCAGCTTCCAATGCGAAGCCATTGTAAGATGAAGGAGTAGCAAACGGAAGAGAATACAGTCTGGATTCAATGCACGGCTTTCTGTGGGTAGTCGCTGGGGATGCATTTCGGCAAAAGTTGCACTCAGGGAGTTGAACGTGTATTTGAAATTTTATTTTCCAACTTCTATTATAGCTTGTGTAAGCGCAGCTATCCCGATAGTGTATGACGTAGCTTATTTACACTTTGCCTTCTATTTATTACGTATAAGCGCGGTTCGTGGTGTTGTCGAAGCAGCTGTTTATGGGTTATTAAGAAATGCGATTATGAAATGAGAAGATAGAGCTTGCCTTTTTGTTTTCACATATTCTTAATGACTAGAGCAATGACAAGCAGCAAACGGAGATAGTTAGCGAACACGCTCGTAGTATATTTTCGCAAAGAAAGATAACTGGGTAAAAACAAAAACGCAACTACTAAATACAACTGTTTTTTTTTAAACTCGGATGACTCATTAATCGAAACTTCCTCAGTCCACATTTTCTTCATTGCATGCATAATTCAAAACGAGGCAAATATTTATATCTTTATTTGTTGTTTATTTCCTGGCTGAGAAATGGTCCCTCAAAGTTCGTAATGTGTTTACTGAAGCGAAATTTTATTTACAAACTAAACATTTTCTGTTCACATAATGAAACGTCCTGAGCTATCGAAAAAAATCCACTCTATAATGCTGCGAATTCTAACGAATTCCAGAATAGAGGAATAGCACTGCATGTAAGATAGAATTAAGCAGATTCACTCTTCCCGTATACTTTCACATCGCTCGCGTTCATCACGGGACAAATTCTTTGTTTATCCTAACGAGGAACGGATGTTAAGACGCCTAACAGTTAACAATGCAGGGTAAACACTCAACTAGGGCTGGATGCCCACATCTACGTTTCGGCAACGGAATGCAATATATCACGAGTGGTCCAAGTTAGAAGCGAGCATTGTGTGAAGTTTTTTTGCAATAATAAGAGGCACTCCACTCGTATTCTGTAAAGTGCGCGAGGATTTATTTACTTATTGGAATAGCCACATCGCCGCAAATGACATTGCAGTAAAGGGGGGGGGGGGGATAACACATATTTCTTACGAAAACAGGGAACAAACTGATTTTCAGACAACGCAATAGCGACAGATTATCACTACACCTCAAGAACAAGCGATTTACAGAGACGAAGCGACTAAATCATTTGACATAATTAACGCTACTTCATGATATACCGTACATATAAAATAGTTTTGGGGCGAGAAAAAATTTAACGTTACTCCAACGCCAAAAATAAAACAAAAATATACAATAAATTTCACACGCATCTTCTGGAGGAGGGCTGGAGTCCGCGGCAAGTAGAAGAGGAAGGCGAAGCACAATTAAAGCATTAAACCATAAATATTTTGAACGTTAAATATTTGTTAGGCCTAAAGCAGGACGGAGGACGGCACTGTAGCTGGATGTTCTTCCCCTTCTCTCCTCTCGAAAAATGTTTGCAAGAGAAAACCAATAGGCCAGGCTTGGATTGGTTTCATTTTAAACAGCAAAGATTCTACCACCTGCAGTTGTTCTGCGAGCCTAAGCGTATATGAGCGAGCGTGGTTGCTTTTTGGCCTTGGCACCTTCATTAGTAGGGCGCACCATAGTGGCTGCCGTCTTCTTGAAACACAATAATGGATCATGAGACGCGTGAGATCGGCAGAGTGAGAAAGGCGAGGACGAATGCAGAACCGGGCCGGATCCAACGCTGCTCTCGGTGGTTCGTTATTCCTTCCTCCCTTGCGTTAAGTGCGCCAGATTTTACTCTGCACTCTTATATGAGCGCAAAACTAGCACACCGCTTGACTCTCTGCCTGAAGCTTCCTACTTTCAAGTTGGCTGGACCTTCCTGCTCTTCCATGGTTTTTATAAGTGAATTCCTCCGCTAAAGAGGCCCATAAAAATTCATGTCCAGGCTCCCGTTTTTCTGTTTTGCTTTCAAATTCTCGCTATTTTTGCGTCTCTGATACTTCAAGACAGCTTTCCTGCTGCACTTGAAACAAATTGCCGCTGTCCGTCGACTTTTATGCGTGAAATGACATCGGCGCACGTTCGCAGGTGCATCACTAGCAGGAATGAAGGGAAACAAAGAAGCGAAACGGTCACCTATGACTCGACGAGGCTCGAGCTAGTTGTGCACACTTCGCCGGGCTCGGCCAGCACCCAAGTTTCTCTCACAACAGAAAGAAAAGACAAACGGGCAGTACATGCACTCAGGGGTCGGCTAGCGAACGGCAGAATTGGCCGGTCTTCCGTCAAAAGTTAGCTTGAAACGTGGTTAGCAGTACTGCATGCGTACTCTTGTAATAACTGGTTGAACCGTTTGCTTATAGCTGTGACCGCCCATCGCCGTTGTGCTTTTTGCGTCCCGTCCCTTTTTCGCCCATTTTTCAATCATTGGGCGGTAGACAGTATTGTTTCATACTTTCTGAACAAAGTACGGCAAGGGCGTAAGGCTTTCCATACATTTATTTGCGTATGTATATTGAGTGAGGGGCCTACTGTTAAGAATTAACAGTTAATTTACAGTAAAAAAAAAGAAAATGCCAACTGTGCATCACATAACAGCCTGTGTAGTCTGTTCCTGTCTGTTGATTAGAAGGACACGGGCATTCAGCGGCTGCAAGAAGGTAGTCAATCCATCTGTGATTCCGAGATTTTAATTTAAAGTGAACATATTCTCTTTTAGCCGTCCAGTCCCGCGCCTTTCGTTTGCGACACTGGGCCTCACCCCGTGGAACTATGCGCAAGCCAGCCTGCGCTATTTTCATCGTCGGTATAGGATAACTGAAGCCGGACTAAGGGATATATGCATTAGGGATACAAAGAATGGCAGTCAGATATACCGGGCATTGTCCCGTTTGCCTCTAAGTGAATCGGGCGGCCGCTCGAAATCAATTTCTCCATGTCACGCTGGAGTGCTTCTCCATGCAATAGCACCATCACTTCTCGTTCTCTGCGTGCGACGAGTGCAAAGAGGAAGCGCGGTTACCAACAATAGGCGTGCATATCCGGACAACGGCATTAAAT
Source organism: Amblyomma americanum (assembly GCF_052857255.1). Classification (NCBI taxonomy): domain Eukaryota; kingdom Metazoa; phylum Arthropoda; class Arachnida; order Ixodida; family Ixodidae; genus Amblyomma; species Amblyomma americanum. The sequence goes on along the minus strand of NC_135497.1, from coordinate 206,250,693 downwards.
CCGGGAGAAGAGGGCTTAGCTGCAGATAGGCAAAGGATACGTCTTTTTATGGAAGCCCTCTGCAAAGGGCCACTTCAAACAGTGCCCTAAAACGGAAACGGGTTGGCTGCGCTAATGCCTGGCCGCCAAGCTTCCATTTCCAATGTCCGTCGCTCGGCGAGTAGAGAAGAGTTTGCGCTTTATATTTTTATTTGTAAGTATGTTACATGACGTATTATCCCAAGACCAGTAATGTGTAAAGCCTGCACAGATTAATTACTTGCGGCACGAGCAGAACTTTGCGATTTTGTGCCGTCCAATTTCACCACGTTTTCTCGGCGGCTTTTTTTCTTGCCTTTTCAACCGTTTACTGGCGTGCAGGTGAGTTTAATACAAATATTTCCTGTTTCAAGTTTGCCACCATAACAAAGTAAATACTTCATTCGCCCCATAAAAAAAAAATTAAAGAGGTTGCGAACACTAGTGCTCTATCAACGGATTTGAGCACCAGAGCCACAAAGATAGCAAGTGAAATGAGTCATTGGATCACTTTTCCCCGCTCTCTGTAATGTGCGCCTCTGGGTCGTGGCGATAGTTGTACGTTTTTACTTTCTGTGCTTCCTCAAACATTGGAATGATATAGGCACGCGCTGGCAACACTCTGTGGCGTCTATCTGACGTGCCAGTGTGGTGGCCATTAGGTTTAAAAATGAGCGTACCTTTCATGTGGTATCGGCACCACCTTTACCGGCCACCCCTCTTGTTCAGACTTTGCGCGCAATGATCATCTGATTCCCGAACTTTCGAGCGGATCCCTGGTACTAATGGATCACGCAGAGGCGCCGCGAACCTGCCCCGTGGTCTTCTGGGGCGCCCGCAAAAAAAAGAAAGAAAGATAGCATACGCGCCCGTTAGTTTCACGCGGCTTAAGATGCATTTCTGCTCCTTACCATGATTAAACGTTCCCCACACGATGGGTTCATTGTTCTAAGCGCCAGGTACGCTCGTGCAGTGTCCTTGCTTATTCAGGCAGCTTCCCTCACCCTGAGCCCTAACCGACGCTCTCCCGCTCTGCTACCACTGAGGTCTGCCCCCAAATCGATGACGTAGCCCGTGTAATGAGCCGCAGCTGAGCGCTGCCCTAAAAAGGCGGTCTCTTCTTTTGTTGGGTCTCAAGCAGTTTCATCAATTATGGCGGCTCGAGCTTCGCCGCACACTCCCAGTGCAATCACTCCGAAAGGGTTCGTATCACCCTTTATTCGCCCGCGCTGTGCGCTCTCGTTTCCTGCCTTCCATTAGCGTTTACTCGGCGAGTTCGCTCAGAGGGCGAGGATGGAGGAGGTTCAAGAAGAAGAGGGGCGAGAAACAGCGACTCAAAGCGTGGCTCACGCAGAACACCATCCAGCCGCTCTAATTCCTTTCTCCGAGCCTCGGGGCGTTGCCGCTTTACTGTCGTGCTTGCACGTACTTGCAAGTACATTCCCCCCCCCCCCCTTTTTTTTACGTTCGCCGAAGGCCCTAAAGCCCGGTTCTTGCCGTCAACTGTGTTTCTCGCACGAACTCCACCTAATATTAACTCTTTGAAGCACAAGTACGTTTTATTTAATTTACTGTGCCCAACCTGCCGGCACAACAGAAAAAAAATCCACAGTCAGCATCATCCGATATGAGTCTACTGCAGGACAAAGGCCTCTCCTACCAATATCGTCCAAATCATTCTTTTTGCTTGCCAGCAGCAGCATCAGCCTTATTCTAGTAAATTTCATTATCTCTTCACTCCATCTCACGTTCGGTTGCCTTGGTTACGTTTTTCTTGTTTTGTAACCCAATCTGACAGCCTGATAGAGTACTAGTTGTCAGTTTTTGCGGATTGCATGCACTTTCCACGCCCACTTTCTTAATGTCATGCAGCTGAAATATCTGCACTTAACGTTGACTTGCTTATCCACCCTGCTTTTCACTTTCGCTTACACTTTCAACTATCGCTTTTCCTTCCATCGATAGCGGCACTTTTTTAGCCTAATTCCTAGCCTATGCCAATAAAAAGTACTAGAATTGCTTCTCTGAAACAAATGTGTGAACGAATGCAGAAGTCAGATCACCATGCTGCGCTGCAATGGTTGCAAGGCTGAACAGTCACCCGCGTTTACGAGCTACTAAAGATTGTTTTTTTGGTTTATGTGGGTTAAACGTAAAACGCAACTCAGGCTATGACGGAGGCCGTAGTAGGGGATTTCAACCACCTGGGGCTCTTTAACGTGCACTCACATCGCACAGCGCACGAACCACCGCGGCTGTGATCGAACCCGCGTCTCTCGGCTCAGCAGCCGAGCATCATAACCACTGAGCTACCGCGGAGGCTAGAAGCATACCGTCCTTCACGTAAACTCACCCTTCACCGAAATGTACTTTTCTACTCGCTTGGTCACTACTCTTTTAATAAAGAGTGAGGAACCCAACGAAAGTCAAAACTTGGTAGGGTTGGCACGTAATAACAATGCTGTTTTTTTTTTGTTTTCAGTGAGTATTGATACCACGTTCATGACCAAATAACTAAACGCAGATCAGAAGAAACCTCATGTTTTAGCCCTTAAAATATTTGCCATGTTTGGCCTGATTAAATGAGCTTGCAAAAACAACAAATCCAAACGCTCTGACAAGATCGAAGGCTGTCATCCTTAAGTACGCTTCGTACCATGTGCGGAACTCTGTTGGCGGAAGTTTGCGTGAGATCGCGTCGCCGACTTTCTCAGATTGCAACGCACAGAAGAGGCACTAACTGGTCTTCCACCGAAAGCATCACTGGGCTGAAGTGAGGTGTCATTTCAAACGATTACCTCTAATGGTATTCACCGCGAAGGGAAGCGCGCATTTCTTTAGATTTAGATAACATCCGCTGCGATCAAGGGACTTGTGATCGACGGTCGTTTCTTGTCTGTTTAGGGTGTTGCGGCATTGGGAGGTTATTATAATCCACCTGAATAGGCATGGAGATTACATTTTCAGCTTATTTTTGTTTTCTTTTTTAGTCCCTGTTCGTATATCTTGATTGGTTTAAGCCTGTGATAGCTCTGCTGGGGCAGGGATTTCTTCACCTTTTTTATGCGGTTGCATAAGAACCTCATTGCAGCAGAAAGCCGGCGTCGTCCGGTGTCAAACCTGGTGAAGAAACTGAAAATAAAAACTCCATCATAGCCGGCGGAGCGGGATTCGAACATAAGTTCCGCTGGCCGGTGCTTCAGACCACTACGTCATCACAGCTTTTTTTTTTCTTTATTCCTTGTTCATGGTGAAAAAAGACTACATCAGCAGCAGAGCAAAATATCAAAAACAATACAATAATATTCAAAGTGGCAGCCGCAATTGATGCTACGATGTGATTCAAAAACGTTTTAAGTTTTCCATATCGCTCAACACTGGCATCGCTTAGTTTCTCGCTCTGAGCATTGTAAAATTCTTTTTGATAAGCCACACTTTCGATAAAATACTCCCCATCTCTGAGGGAGCATCCGCATAAGTTTGTCTATACAGTCATTCTTGTTCTTCGTACACTGTGCAGGCAGAGCAACGTGAATCGGATGAATAGCACACCCGCTTCATTATCGACAGATAGAAACCTTATACCGCATGACGTGACTTAGAGGTCCTTTGTTAAAGTCCCCTGCAAGATGTCCTAGAAAAATACTGTACCCCAGCAGCCAAGGAAAATGTGGTTATGGTTCCCGGCTTACGACATATTAGGCAGTCAATAGACCATGGGACAAACAAGCCTTTTTCTCTCAACTGTGGTTTAACAGGCAGTGCGGCTTTATCAATAGACCATGAGACGAACAAGCCTTTTTCTCTCAAATGTGGTTTAACAAGCAATGTGCGGCTTTATAAGAGGAAGAAGAAACTTTACTGACGATCAGACTGGCATACTTTTAACTCTCTTTAAGACGTCATTACATTTCCTCAACAATACAAGGAACGATAAACAGGAACTGGTAACATGACATCAAGCAAGTCTTTCCTGAGTTGTTTTGGGGTCACAGAATTTGTGTATTCCAGTGAGAACATAACCTTTAATATTGTTACGTGGTCCAGGCGGGAACGACGCGAGAACGTCCGGGCACAGTACACAGGTCGGGCGGCCCGCACAGAGCACCAGGCACAGAGCACAGAATCCCAGAGCACGCGCGCCTCCGAGAGTCTTCATTCATCTCTTCTATCCGTTGCATGGCCCCCGGTCGCAAAAAAACACCGTCTCGGTGGAAATTAGGGCGGGGCAAGGGATTGCGACACGTAGGGCTTGAGGCGAGAGACGTGGACAACGTCACTCTGAGATGCACCGGAGGTGGTCTCCGGGAAGGCCGGGGCAATCTCGTAGGTGACGGCGGTGACCTGGCGGAGCACACGGTATGGGCCAACAGAGCGGGACATTAGTTTTTCGCAAAGCCCGACACGGCGTGTGGGCGACCAAAGCAAGACGAGGGCTCCAGGGGAAAAAGTTACCATGCGGTGGCGGTGGTCGTAGTAGTCCTGCTGTGAGGCCTGCGAGGCTTGTAGGCGGGAGCGAGCCAGCTGGCGGGCGTGGTCGGCGCGGGCAATAGCGTCGTGGGCATATTCAGAAGGCGGGGAAGGAGATGTCGGAAGCAGCGTGTCCAAAGGTAATTGGGGTTCACGACTGTACAACAGATAGAACGGGGAGTAACCGGCAGTGTCATGACGAGAAGAATTGTAGGCGAAGGTCACGTATGGAAGGGAAATGTCCCAGTCCCGATGGTCCGGGGAAACGTACATTGCGAGCATATCCGTGAGAGTGCGGTTGAGGCGCTCTGTAAGACCGTTGGTTTGGGGATGATAGGCGGTGGTCAGCTTATGTTTTGTTGAGCAGGTACGGAGAATGTCGTCGACAACTTTAGAGAGAAAGCAACGACCGCGTTCGGTGAGAAGTTGGCGGGGTGCACCATGACGGAGGATGAGGTTGTAGAGGAGAAAATCGGCCACGTCGGTAGCAGTACTGGTGGGGAGGGCCCGCGTGATGGCATAGCGAGTAGCATAATCTGTCGCAACGGCAATCCATTTGTTTCCGGAGGTGGACTCCGGAAACGGGCCCAAAAGATCCAAGCCAACACGATAGAATGGTTCAGGGGGCACATCAACAGGCTGGAGCAAACCCGCGGAGAGCGTGGCGGGACATTTCCGGCGCTGGCACTGGTCGCAGGCACGAACATAGCGGCGGACGGACTGGTAGAGACGGGGCCAAAAGAAGCGACGACGCACGCGGGCGTAAGTACGCGAGACACCCAGATGTCCAGCAGTGGGGAGGTCATGAAGCTCGTGGAGGACGTCGTTGCGCAGATGCTTCGGGACAACGAGCAGTAGGTCTGGGCCGGCCGGGTTCAGGCTTCTGCGGTAGAGTGTGTCATGATGAAGTACAAACCGGCGCAGGGCAGGGTCAGATGGAGAGGATCTGAGGCGGGAAATAATAGAGCGGAGCTCGATATCTCGTCGCTGCTCATCGCCAAGGTGAGTAAGAGCAGAGAGCGAGAAGAGGTCAGCGGCGGAGTCACTGCCAGAATGATCAGAAGAGTCAACGGGATATCCGGAGAGGCAATCAGCATCAGTGTGTAGCCTACCGGACTTATATACCACGGTATAGTCGTAGTCTTGGAGGTGTAAAGCCCAGCGACCTAGGCGGCCAGTAGGATCTTTCAGTGATGAGAGCCAGCAGAGCGCATGGTGGTCGGTGACAACCGTAAAAGGGCGGCCGTACAAATATGGGCGGAATTTCCCAACCGCCCAGACAAGGGCTAAGCACTCACGGTCGGTAATTGAGTAATTGCGCTCCGGGGCGGATAGGAGGCGGCTGGCGTAGGCGATGACACGGTGTTGTTCGGATTGCCTCTGAGAGAGAATAGCGCCGGTGCCATAGCCACTGGCGTCTGTGCGGACTTCAGTGGGAGCTGTCACATCGAAGTGGGCCAGAACTGGCGTGGTAGTAAGCTTCAATATCAAGGTGGAAAACGCGTGTGCTTGGTCGGGTCCCCAGATGAAGGTGGCGTCCTTTTTCAGGAGGTCGGTGAGGGGGCGGGCGATGTCGGCGAAGCCTTCAACAAATCGACGAAAGTAGGAGCACAGCCCTAAGAAGCTGCGGACGTCGTTACAGGAACGTGGCTGAGGAAAGTCTTTAACGGCTCGAATCTTATCAGGGTCAGGGTGCACCCCCGTGTCGTCGACGACATGACCCAAGATGGCGAGTTAACGGCGCGCGAAACGGCACTTAGACGAGTTGAGCTGCAGGCCAGCATGACGAAAGAGGGAAAGGATCTGAGAAAGATCAGTGAGGTGAGAGGAAAACGAGGGCGAAAAGACAATGACGTCATCGAGATAGCACAGGCAGGTGGACCACTTAAAGCCTTGCAAAAGAGCATCCATCATGCGTTCAAATGTGGCTGGTGCGTTGCATAATCCGAAAGGCATAACTTTAAATTGATAAAGGCCATCAGGAGTCACAAAAGCGGTTTTCTCACGGTCCTGTTCATCTACAGCAATTTGCCACTAGCCGGAGCGAAGATGTATGGACGAGAAGAATTTGGCACCATGGAGGCAGTCAAGCGCGTCATCGATACGCGGCAGGGGGTACACGTCCTTTTTAGTGATCTTATTCAGGTGGCGATAATCAATGCAAATACGCCATGAGTCATCCTTCTTCCTGACAAGGACGACGGGTGAGGCCCAGGGACTGTGTGAGGGTTCGATAATGTTTTTTTCTAGCATTTTAGTAACTTCCGCAATGATTACTTGACGCTCGGCGTGAGAGACCCGGTAAGGGCGGCGGCGGATGGGAGGGGTATCGCCTGTTTCAATGCGGTGCCTGACGGCGAGAGTTTGACCCAGCGCGGTGTTGTTCACGTCAAAAATATCCGAAAAAGATTCGAGAAGGGCACGAAGCTTGGCGGATTTTACGCTGCGCCCACCACGCAGCTTCGTACTACTCGTCAGGCCGGGACTACCACCATGGCTCCACCCGGCCGGTCAAGGAGCCCCACTACCCCGCACCTCCACCAAAGATGTTACGTGGTCCAGGCGGGAACGACGCGAGAACGTCCGGGCACAGCACACAGGTCAAGAGCACAGGGCGGCCCGCACAGAGCATCAGGCACAGAGCACAGAATCCCAGAGCACACGCGCCTCCGAGAGTCTTCATTCATCTCTTCTTCTATCCGTTGCAATATAATAAATTCCGCCACAACTTCGCGCAAAAAGCTCCTCAGGCTGCTGCATTTGATGCTTCTAGACGGCACCGAAAAATCATTTAAGTCATGACACATTCCAACTTTGAGAACAATACAAACAAAAGAATCACTTTTATCTCGTACGGACATCAACCTGGACACTATTTGTCGTAGAAATAAGTGGTAAAAACCGAGACTCCCCTCCCCTCTTTTCACTGAGTGAAACTAATTAGTTCGACTGGATCTCTCCCATACAGAACCTGACGCAAAAACCTCCAGCATGTTCTGCATTTTCTGCATGCTAACTCTTGACATGGATAGCGCTTGCAAAACATACTTTAACTATGTAACAATGAAGAAATTGCATACCGTTGAACGCGCAAATATTGGCAAATCAAATCAAGGCCACCTCACTTTGCTGTTCTCAACTATACATCTTCGCACTCGGCCCTCCAGTAATCTTTCGGCTCCTTGTAGTGTTGAGGCGGTGCTCCGTGGTACCCCGAAGGTGCAACAGGCCACGAGATGTTTTCAAAAAATGTACGTGTGCTGCTCCAATCACCATGACCCTATTCCAGAGTCCCGAAGATTTGTCACAGTTGACTTCGCTGGCAGTCTGCTTAAAAAAAAAAAAACATACTAACATCTTTTCGTCTCCGGAACACTCTTTATCATGACAGAAACCAACTATGTCGTCTGCATGCGACAATATCATTACTTCACTTTCCATAGGTTGAAATCCTGGGATCCTGTCATTTTGAATGAGCTTGAAACAAAATGGCTTCATGTAGATGGCATACAATAAAGGAGAAAGAGGATATCTCTGCCTGACAGGCCACCTTATCTGAAAGCAGTTGGAAGGCCGCATCAAACTTGTGAACTTAAGGGACGAATCATCTTTGCAAATATTCACGTAGCTAGGAGCATTTTGGAATGCTGCGATGCATTTGACGATCACGTTGAAATGCTGCAGCTGGATATCGAAAACGCTTTAGATTGGGTAAGCCACAAAATTCTTTTTTCAATACTGGATCACACTCATGTGGGCTCAGATATGTTAGAGAGAGGTTACATGACCTACGCAAATTTTTCTACTAGTCACATAAAGCTTTCAAAATACGCCATCACAACAGCTGAACATCCCAAGTTTTAAACTGCCGGTCTCTCGCGCTGTGGTTTCGCAGCTGTCGTCTTCATTACCTTCCATCCGTGCGCGTGGAAGCGCCAGCAGACAAGCATGCAGCAAGCCACCACAAACGTTTCTCTAGCATGTATTAGCACATCAGGCCCCCTTGCACAACTGCTGTCCCCGTTCAGAACACTGCACCGTCAGGGGACATGCACAGCTAGATATGCACTGTAGCAGAGCGATGAGCCGCATGGTGTGCGCTGCGTCTCGCGTCCTAGTGTGGCAGCATAACACTTCGAGCTACCTCTGCCGCCCTTTAGGCCATTTTTTCGCGCTCTTCTTGGTGCCTTTTTGGCTCATAGGCGAAAAGGCGCGTTGTAGTGCTTGAGAGGTTCTTGCCCTTCAGTATGTCTTGATTTTTTTTTAAATTTCGTATTCAGTCTCTTCTGTGTCGCCTTTTCATAATTTGACATCTTTTCTTTTTTTTTGACGAGATGCATTCACGTGATTTTCGGTCTTGCTTTCATCAGCAGTGCTAAATACAAACGAACACCACCCCATAAAAGTAGTGGTTTCTATTTTAAAAGAAACATATAAAGGAAGATAATAAAATGAATGCCCACCGCGGAAATCGCCAAACATTCTTTAGGCACCTGATCAGCAGCTGGCGGAAATAAAATGCACAGGGGAGAAGATAAGGAGGTGAAATGAAGGTAGGAGAAATAGTATTAAACCATAGCGGATAGTTTTTGTATTTAGAAATATGTACCGGGCGATGTTTTCCAACCATTACAGATTTTATTTTAAGAGCTGCGGGAGATACGTTGGTGCGGTCTGTGTAGGTGGATTATGCAGCCAGGCGGACATTACGTACGCGATAGAGCTCAATAATTAGACAATTAATAATCTAAAATCAATGAACTGTTATAAGTTTGGTTTTAAGGGACATGATTATATTGGGAAATTAAAGACCATCAGTATCGAAGGGAAGCGGTGTTTTTAAATTTTCTTAATCGGCAATGTGTTTCGAAATATCGAGCGCCAAAAATACACATTTCAGAGCTCATTCAGTTGCCTTTCCCGCATTGCTAATTTATTAAATGTTGGTTGCTATGCTTGGAATTTTCGATGGTAGCAAGCTAACTGCTTGCACTTCGTCAAATACCTGAATGGCGTCTGTGTTTGATGCATATTGAGCGACGACATTTTATTGATTAAATGCGCGAAAGCCAACTCAAGGAGCTTTCAAGTGAGTATTTTGGACGTCCGATCTTTCGAAACACATTGCCGATTAAGAAAATTTATCAACTGGGCTCACCATCGATATTGACACCCTCCAATTTCGCACTACAATCTTGCTCCCTAAAATCGCAGACTGCACCAACGTATCTCCTACAGTTTTTAATAGAAATCTGCAGACGTTAATAAAATCACCGTGCAGAATATTCACATGCACAACAGTTACTTCCAATGCAACTCCATAGCGCTTTCTGGTTATGGTCAATTTCAACGTAAGTGTACATTATTTTTCTAACGTTGCAGTGATTTCTGTGAACTCTTTTGTTGGGAAACTTGTTACTAGTTATTCAGAGAATACGAAACTGTCCAGCGCAGTCATGATGTCGCTTGCATTATTTCTCCTGGAGCTTCTGGTCAACTCTGGATTCCAACATCTTAAATATCCTTATCGCCTTCCAATATTTGTTATCTGTATATATTTGCTCAGTTTGGGCTGTTCAATTTATTTTCTACTTTCGACATGTGCTTATAACAACATGTGAAGTTAAGCTGCATCAACACAAAGTCGACGCTAGTGTTGCAGGAACGCCAAGTCGGTGGCGTGAGGCATTCTCAAGCTACCCTTTGTGGCAGCTTTTTCCACATGCCTCCCGAATATTGTACTTCGTACCTGTTGCGAATAGTCCTTCAATTCAATTCAATACGTGGGTACGCTGTCACCTTCCTTTATTGTGATGTTTAAATGAGCATTTTAAGCAGCAATATTTTGCGTGCTGAAGGCAGCTTCTCGATGCAGGCTTTAACATATAAATTTTAGAGCTCGAATTGAAAAGGCCTGATCAGTTTGCCTTTCAGCGCTCGTATGAGCAGGTTAAGCGCATGTTGTGCAATTTTTTGTGAAATGGTATTTGTGAAAAAGGTTTAAAAGTGATATAAGCTACAACAATAAAAATTTTGCAAAAGCTTGGAGACTCAGAGGAGAGAAACTTTGAGTGTCCACAGAGCAATCAAATGCGCATCTGGA